>NC_053027.1:168875066-168891168 GCF_003073215.2 Triticum urartu | reverse complement strand
GGTGTGGGGAAGAACGTAGCAGTAGCGCAGTGCTCAGGAACTTTGTGGCGAGAGGAAGAGGATCTTCTGGTGTGTCTCTCTGGAGAGGAGCGACCTCTCTTATATATATAGGCACAGGAGAAGGACGCGAGCAGGCTGCGGCGGGAGGTGAAGCAACGGAGGGAGACGAAGCGAACAGGCAGAACGCGAAGAGATGCACCGTTCGTAATATAGACATCGGCTCGGCTCATTCCCGCAACCCGCATCGTGATGAGGCGTGGCATGGCGTGGCGTGGCGTGCCGTGCCGAGGCGGGCGGCGGAGGAGGAGCGCGCGTGGATGTCCCTCTTGTTCTCATTCTCATACATGTGGGGCAAGAACCTCCCTTATAAAGAGGTCCAACTCCCTCTAAACTAGCAATGTGGGACTAAACTTTTGTTCCACCTCTTGCCTTGCACGAATGGGCTGCGTGGGCCTCTAGGATTTATTAGGAATTTCTGAAACTGTTATTGGGCTAGACCCAAAATAGACAAAATTCCAGCAATCCCCCACCAGATCCCAGAGGCACACAAAATTTGCCTTTGGTTCCAAAACACTGTTTTATATACCGGTACTGCAGTGGAGACTGTTAAGTTGAACTTCCACCTAGAACTCTATGCTACACTAGTAAGCAACTTGAACAATGGACTAGGCCTTGAACTGCAGGTTTTCTGCGAATCTAGCTTCACATAAAGCCATGACCGTTACGTGGCTACTGTGGGTCTTCCCCGCGGGTGGAGCTTATGCGTCATACTCCGAGACCTTTCATGAGTTTACTAGAGAGAACTCTACTCTCATAGATTGTGACGTTTAACAATCAGACTCATATAGGTGTGTTCTTCAAAAGATGTTCTGCAAGACAACATCTCTGCTTAAAAGAGCCACTTAGAACACATTAAGATATACATCAACCTATCATGCAGATTAGAAGAGTATTGCATCTTCATGGAGTGGTATTGTTAATAGTAAGGATACTCTCCTCTCAGTTGACCAATAGCTTGTCTTCCACATCTAATTCACGGGATCTCCGATCACAAAGAATAGGTTACCACTGTGAACAACTCATATTGTGGGTCTCATACCCATCTCCCTCGATGCATTATCTATCACATTACGTGATAGACCCTTAGTAAAAGGATCTGCCAGATTTTTAGACGTTTGGATATAATCCAATGCAATAACTCCAGGAGTTTTTCATTTTCCTGACATATTTTAACCTTTCTTGAACGTGTCTTGATGACTTCATGTTATCCTTTGAGCTGCTTCACTTTCGTGATTCACAGTTTGGATTGTCGCAGTTCATTAAGGATACCTGGTACAAGTTTTTCACAACTGGCAAGTCATTCAAGAGCCGACGAAGCCAATCTGCTTCAACCGTAGCTGTATCTAATGTTGATTGTGAGTCTGTTTCCATTGTTGACCTCGTTAAGATGGTCTGCTTGCAAGACTTCTAGGAAACAGCGCCACCTCCATGAGTGAATACATAACCTCGTGGCCTTTATCTCATCAGCATCTGAGATCCAGTTTGAGTCACTATACCCTTCAAGCACCTTTGGGTGCCCGGTGTAGTGAATTCCATAATTCGTAGTGCCTTTCAAATAACGCAAAACTCTCTCTAGAGCTTTCCAATGCACATCTCCTGGTTTTGAAACAAACCGACTCAGTTTGCTAACAGCAAAAGAGATGTCAGGTCTTGTAGCACTGGCTAAGTACATAAGCGAGCCAATAATCTGAGAATACTTCAATTGGTCTCTAGCAATTCTTCGATTCTTTCGAAGCAACACACTAGCATCATATGGTGTTGGAGAGGGCTTGCAGTCACTATAGCCAAAGCGACTCAAGATCTTTTCCACATAGTGAGATTGAAGCAATGTAATCCCACCATCATCGTCTCTCAACAACTTGATGTTCAGAATGACATCAGCCACTCCTAAATCCTTCATCTCAAAACACAACGATAGGAAATCCTTGACCTCCTTAATAACATTCAGATTTGTTCCAAAAATCAGTATGTCATCAACATACAAGCAAAGGATAACTCCCTCGCCCCCACCATGGCGATAGTACACACATTTTCAGCTTCGTTTACAACAAAGCCTGCAGCTGTTAAAGTTCTTTCAAACTTCTCATGCCACTGTTTAGGTGCTTGCTTGAGTCCATACAAAGACTTCAACAACTTGCACACTTTTCCTTCTGACCATCTAGTACAAACCCATCTGGTTGTTCCATATAAATTTCCTCGTCCAACTCTCCATTTAGGAAAGCAGTCTTAACATCCATTTGATGAACGAGAAGACCATGTGAGGCAGCTAGTGAAAGTAGAACTCGAATAGTGGTCAGTCGAGCCACAGGTGAGTAAGTATCAAAGAAGTCTTCACCTTCCTTTTGGGTATAACCCTTAGCCACGAGCTGAGCCTTGTACTTTTCAATAGTACCATCAGGCCTAAGCTTCTTCTTGAATACCCATTTGCATCCTATAGGTTTGCACCCATAAGGACGATCAGTTATCTCCCAAGTTTCATTTGCCAAGATGGAATCCATCTCGCTACGAACCGCTTCCTTCCAGTAGTCAGCATCTTCAGATGCATAAGCCTCTGAAATAGAACTGGGAGTGTCATCTATGAGATACACAAGAAAATCATCACCAAAGGACTTTGCAGTCCTCTGTCTCTTGCTCCTAGTAGGAACTTCATTGTTCTCCTCCACAGGACTTTCAAAGTGTTCCATCGAAATGCAGGTTCGGTAATTGTAACTGGTTCCTGATTCGATGAACTAGGCATCTCCTGATTAGATGAGGTAGCCATATCCTTCATGGGAAAGATATCTTCAAAGAAAGTCGCATCATTCGACTCCATGATCGTACCGACATGCATGTCAGGTACCTCAGATTTTACAACCAAGAATCTATAGCCAATGCTATGAAAAGCATATCCCAGGAAAACACAATCCACAGTCTTTGGTCCAAGCTTCCGCTTCTTTGGAATTGAACATTGACTTTCGCCAAACAACCCCATGTTCATAGATAAGAGAGTTTTAACCTTTTCTTCTCCCATTCCTCGAATGGAGTTATCTCTTTGTTCTTTGGGACTCGGTTTAGGACATGACATGCTGTCAATATCGCCTCCCCCCACCATGCCTTGGAGAGACCCGATGTGTCTAACATGGCGTTAACCAAATCAGTTAGAGTACGGTTCTTTCTTTCGGCCACCCCATTTGACTGAGGTGAGTAGGGAGGCGTCCTCTCATGGATTATACCATGTTCCGCACAAAAAGCATCAAAATCATTGGAAAAATACTCTCCACCACGGTCGGACCTAAGCCTCTTGATTTTTTATCAAGTTGGTTTTCCACTTCAGCTTTATAGATCTTGAAAAAGTTCAAAGCCTCATCCTTAGATTTCAGAAGATACACACGGCAGTATCTAGTGGAGTCGTCAATTAATGTCATGAAATATTTCTTTCCACCTTCTTGTCAAAACACCATTCATTTCACATAGATCTGAATGTATGAGCTCTAGTGGTGCAAAATTTCTCGTTTCCGCAATCGTGTGAGACTTACAATGTTGCTTAGCTTGCACACACACTTGACACTTAGATCCCTTGACAGTGGTGAAACTAGGGATTAAGTTCAACTTTGCTAGTTGCGACATGCAACCAAAGTTACATGACAAAGACGTGAATGCCACACATTTGATTCACTATTGTTGCAAACATGATTAACAACTTTATTGCAAACGTCTGATAAGGATAAACGAAACAGGCCTCCTGACTCATAGCCTTTACCAACAAAGGTTCCATACTTGGATATTACAAATTTATTCGACTCAAAGACAAGCTTGTAGCCATCTCTACACAGAAGAGATCCGCTAACAAGATTTTTATTGACGGAGGGGACATAATGCACGTTCTTCAGCCGCACGATCTTCCCCGAAGTAAACTTCAGATCGACCGTGCCAACACCACGAACAGAAGCACTTGAACTATTGCCCATCAGCACGGTTGAAGTCCCTGCGGTCTGATCAAGACGAAAAATGGAAATATCACCGCATACATGCACATTAGCACCCGTGTCAATCAACCAATCAGGAGAATGACATACTGAAAGAATAGTGGGAAATATACCATACCCAGCATCCTTCATGTTAGTGTCTCCAATGACAAAATTAGCGGTCTTGCCGCCTTTCCCAGGATGACGCTTGTCATAGCAATTTAGGGCAACTAGGTGCCCAATGATCAGGATCCCCACACACATGACACACACCTTTCTTCTTGTCATTCTTCTTCTTGAAGTTCTTGTGCTGGACAGCCTTGTTCTTCCCATCAAACTTTGCTTTAACATCAAACTTGCCCTTGTTCTTGAACTTGTGGGGCTGGAAGTTCTGCTTCTGTACCACATTGGCACTAGATCCTCCCTCAATACCTCGAGCACGTGTGTCCTTTGCTCTCGCCTTTTCTTCCACATCAAGAGTGCCAATGAGATCCGGGACGGAAAACTCCTGCCTCTTATGCTTCAGCAAGGTAGCAAAGTTCCTCCATGAAGGAGGAAGCTTAGTGATGATACCTCCGGCAACAAACTTGTCCGGTAGCATACAACTAAAGTGCTCAAGTTCTCTAGCAAATGACTGTATCTCATGAGCTTGCTCAACCACGGAGCGCTCTTCAGTCATCCTGTAATCATAGAATTGCTCCATGATGTACAATAGTGCCAGCATCGAGACCCCAAACTTGGCCTCGAGTGCATCCCACATATCTTTTCCATTATCAATTGACGCATAAGCATCAACTATGTTCTCACCAAGAACACTCAAGAGAGCAGCCTTAAACAGAGTATCCATTTTCTGAAAGGCTTGTGCCTGTTGAGCATCAAGCTCCCCTTCAGGTTTGCCAAGAGTGGCGTCATAGCAACTCATGGTTTGAAACCATAAGACTGCTCTCACGCGCCACCTCTTATAGTGGATACCCTCAAACATAGGAGGTCTCATGGAAGCAGCAAAACCACTCGGGGTAAATTGCCTATAATAAGGTTTTTGGATTGTTGGAAATATGAGCAATTTACCAAATGATTTTATTAACAGAAATACTAGATAAAGCATGACTAATATAGCCGGATAAAGCAAGTCATGCAATCTGGACGGAGAGAAAGTAAATAGCACCTGCATATATGAACTTGAACTGAACACATCTAGGACAGACACTACATAATGTTGCATATATGAAGTAGAACCTAACATATGTAGGGCAAACACTAAAGCAAAGAACTGTGGCAGGACTTCTATCAGAAATAGGAAGAACACATATGGGACAAGCAGGAGCAGAAGCATTGGACTTGGGGTCGACATCCTCGCCAGCCATGTCGTCGATGAGGTTGTCGACGTCGGGGAAGAAGTCGTCGTTGGGGAAGTAGTCGTCGGAGTCCGTGATGAAGAGGTCAGTAGTCGACGCGGAGCGCTCCCCAAAAACCTTATCACCCTTCTCCGTACAGGATCTCAAAAGGTGCGGTTCCGGAGGCCTACTGTCCCGACCTGCGGTGCACGCCGCAAGCCGGGATGGGGAATAACGTAGCAGCAGCGCAGTGGTCAGGAACTTTGTGGCGAGAGGAAGAGGATCTTCTGGTGTGTCTCTCTGGAGAGAGCGACCTCTCTTATATAGGCACAGGAGAAGGACGCGAACAGGCTGCGGCGGGAGGTGAAGCAACGAAGGAGACGAAGCGAAAAGGTAGAACGCGAAGAGATGCACCTTCGTATAGCTCGTGTGAAACTTGCGTGGCTCGGTCATTCCCGCAACCTGCGGCGCGTCGTGACGTGGCGTGGCGAGGCGGGCGGCGGAGGAGGAGCGCGCGTGGATGTCCCTCTTGTTCTCATGCTCATACATGTGGGGAAAGAACCTCCCTTATAAAGATCAACTCCCTCTAAACTAGCAATGTGGGACTAAACTTTTGTTCCACCTCTTGCCTTGCACAAATGGGCTGCGTGGGCCTCTAGGATTTATTAGGAATTTCTGAAACTGCTATTGGGCTAGGCCCAAAATAGACAAAATTCCAGCAATCCCCCACCAGATCCCAGAGGCACACAAAATTTGCCTTTGGTTCCAAAACACTGTTTTATATACCGGTACTGCAGTGGAGACTGTTAAGTTGAACTTCCACCTAGAACTCTATGCTACACTAGTAAGCAACTTGAACAGTGGACTAGGCCTTGGACTGCAAGTTTTCTGCGAATCTAGCTTCACATAAAGCCTTGACCGATACGTGGCTACTGTGGGACTTCCCCGTGGGTGGAGCTTATGCGTCATACTCCGAGACCTTTCATGAGTTTACTAGAGAGAACCCTACTCTCATAGATTTCGACGTTTAAAATCAGACTCATATAGGTGTGTTCTTCAAAAGATGTTCTGCAGGACACCATCTCTGCTTAAAAGAGCCACTTAGAACACATTAAGATATACATCAACCTGTCATGCAGATTAGAAGAGTATTGCATCTTCATGGAGTGGTATTGTTAATAGTAAGGATACTCTCCCCTGAGTTGACCAACAGCTTGTCTTCCACATCTAATTCACGGGATCTCCGATCACAAAGAATAGGTTACCACTGTGAACAACTCATATTGTGGGTCATACCCATCTCCCTCGATGCATTATCTATCACATTACATGTGATAGGCCCTTAGTAAAAGAATCTGCCAGATTTTTAGACGTTTGGATATAATCCAATGCAATAACTCCAGAGTTTTTCATTTTCCAGCACAGACTTTAACCTTCTCTGAACGTGTCTTGATGACTTCATGTTATCCTTTGAGCTGCTCACTTTCGTGATCACAGTTTGATTGTCGCAGTTCATAAGGATACCCGGTACAGGTTTCTCAACAACCGGCAAGTCATTCAAGAGCCGACGAAGCCAATCTGCTTCGACCGTAGCTGTATCTAGTGCTGTGAGTTCTGCTTCCATTGTTGACCTCGTTAAGATGGTCTGCTTGCAAGACTTCCAAGAAACAGCGCCACCTCCATGAGTGAATACATAACCCTCGTGGCCTTTATCTCATCAGCATCTGAGATCCAGTTTGAGTCACTATACCCTTCAAGCACCTTTGGGTGCCCAGTGTAGTGAATTCCATAATTTGCAGTGCCTTTCAAATAACGCAAAACTCTCTCTCTAGAGCTTTCCAATGCACATCTCCTGGTTTTGAAACAAACCGACTCAGTTTGCTAACAGCAAAAGAGATGTCAGGTCTTGTAGCACTGGCTAAGTACATAAGCGAGCCAATAATCTGAGAATACTTCAATTGGTCTCTAGCAATTCTTCGATTCTTTCGAAGCAACACACTAGCATCATATGGTGTTGGAGAGGGCTTGCAGTCACTATAGCCAAAGCGACTCAAGATCTTTTCCACATAGTGAGATTGAAGCAATGTAATCCCACCATCATCGTCTCTCAACAACTTGATGTTCAGAATGAAATCAGCCACTCCTAAATCCTTCATCTCAAAACAACAAGATAGGAAATTTTTGACCTCCTTTATAACATTCAGATTTGTTCCGAAAATCAATATGTCATCAACATACAAGCAAAGGATAACTCCCTCGCCCCCACCATGGCGATAGTACACACATTTGTCAGCTTCGTTTACAACAAAGCCTACAGCTATTAAAGTTCTTTCAAACTTCTCATGCCACTGTTTGGGTGCTTGCTTAAGTCCGTACAAAGACTTCAGCAACTTGCACACTTTCCCTTCCTGACCATCTAGTACAAACCCATCTGGTTGTTCCATATAAATTTCCTCGTCCAACTCTCCATTTAGGAAAGCAGTCTTAACATCCATTTGATGAACGAGAAGACCATGCGAGGCAGCTAGTGAAAGTAGAACTCGAATAGTGGTCAGTCGAGCCACAGGTGAGTAAGTATCAAAGAAGTCTTCACCTTCCTTTTGGGTATAACCCTTAGCCACGAGCCGAGTCTTGTACTTTTCAATAGTACCATCAGGCCTAAGCTTCTTCTTGAATACCCATTTGCATCCTATAGGTTTGCACCCATAAGGACGATCAGTTATCGCCCAAGTTTCATTTGCTAAGATGGAATCCATCTCGCTACAAACCGCTTCCTTCTAGTAGTCAGCATCTTCAGATGCATAAGCCTCTGAAATAGAACTGGGAGTGTCATCTATGAGATACACAAGAAAATCATCACCAAAGGACTTTGCAGTCCTCTGTCTCTTGCTCCTAGTAGGAACTTCATTGTTCTCCTCCAGGACTTTCAAAGTGTTCCATCGAAATGGCAGGTTCGGTAATTGTAACTGGTTCCTGATTCGATGAACTAGGCATCTCCTGATTAGATGAGGTAGCCATATCCTTCATGGGAAAGATATCTTCAAAGAAAGTCACATCATTCGACTCCATGATCGTACCGACATGCATGTCAGGTACCTCAGATTTTACAACCAAGAATCTATAGCCAATGCTATGAAAAGCATATCCCAGGAAAACACAATCCACAGTCTTTGGTCCAAGCTTCCGCTTCTTTGGAATTGGAACATTGACTTTCGCCAAACAACCCCATGTTCATAGATAAGAGAGTTTTAACCTTTTCTTCTCCCATTCCTCGAATGGAGTTATCTCTTTGTTCTTCGTGGGGACTCGGTTTAGGACATCACATGCTGTCAATATCGCCTCCCCCCACCATGCCTTGGAGAGACCCGATGTGTCTAACATGGCGTTAACCAAATCAGTTAGAGTACGGTTCTTTCTTTCGGCCACCCCATTTACTGAGGTGAGTAGGGAGGCGTCCTCTCATGGATTATACCATGTTCCGCACAAAAAGCATCAAATTCATTGGAAAAATACTCTCCACCACGGTCGGACCTAAGCCTCTTGATTTTTCGATCAAGTTGGTTTTCCACTTCAGCTTTATAGATCTTGAAAAAGTTCAAAGCCTCATCCTTAGATTTCAGAAGATACACACGGCAGTATCTAGTGGAGTCGTCAATTAACGTCATGAAATATTTCTTTCCACCTTTTGTCAAAACACCATTCATTTCACATAGATCTGAATGTATGAGCTCTAGTGGTGCAAAATTTCTCGTTTCCGCAATCGTGTGAGACTTACATGATTGCTTAGCTTGCACACACACTTGACACTTAGATCCCTTGACAGTGGTGAAACTAGGGATTAAGTTCAACTTTGCTAGTTCGACATGCAACCAAAGTTAATGACAAAGACGTGAATGCCACACATTTGATTCACTATTGTTGCAAACATGATTAACAACTTTATTGCAAACGTCTGATAAGGATAAACGAAACAGGCCTCCTGACTCATAGCCTTTACCAACAAAGGTTCCATACTTGGATATTACAAATTTATTCGACTCAAAGACAAGCTTGTAGCCATCTCTACACAGAAGAGATCCGCTAACAAGATTTTTATTGACGGAGGGGACATAATGCACGTTCTTCAGCCGCACGATCTTCCCCGAAGTAAACTTCAGATCGACCGTGCCAACACCACGAACAGAAGCACTTGAACCGTTGCCCATCAGCACGGTTGAAGTCCCTGCGGTCTGATAAGACGAAAACATGGAAATATCACCGCATACATGCACATTAGCACCCGTGTCAATCAACCAATCAGGAGAATGACATACTGAAAGAATAGTGGGAAATATACCATACCCAGCATCCTTCATGTTAGTGTCTCCAATGACAATAAGCGGTCTTGCCGCCTTTCCCAGGATGACGCTTGTCATAGCCATAGAGCCCAATGATCAGGATCCCCACACACATGACACACCTTTCTTCTTGTCATTCTTCTTCTTGAAGTTCTTGTGCTGGACAGCCTTGTTCTTCCCATCAAACTTTGCTTTACCATCAAACTTGCCCTTGTTCTTGAACTTGTGGGGCTGGAAGTTCTGCTTCACAACACACATTGGCACTAGATCCTCCCTCAATACCTCGAGCACGTGTGTCCTTTGCTCTCGCCTTTTCTTCCACATCAAGAGTGCCAATGAGATCCGGGACGGAAAACTCCTGCCTCTTATGCTTCAGCAAGGTAGCAAAGTTCCTCCATGAAGGAGGAAGCTTA
Source organism: Triticum urartu (assembly GCF_003073215.2). NCBI lineage: Eukaryota > Viridiplantae > Streptophyta > Magnoliopsida > Poales > Poaceae > Triticum > Triticum urartu. The sequence goes on along the minus strand of NC_053027.1, from coordinate 168,881,080 downwards.
GTGATGATACCTCCGGCAACAAACTTGTCCGGTAGCATACAACTGAAGTGCTCAAGTTCTCTAGCAAATGACTGTATCTCATGAGCTTGCTCAACCACGGAGCGCTCTTCAGTCATCCTGTAATCATAGAATTGCTCCATGATGTACAACTCAGTGCCAGCATCGAGACCCCAAACTTGGCCTCGAGTGCATCCCACATATCTTTTCCATTATCAATTGACGCATAAGCATCAACTATGTTCTCACCAAGAACACTCAAGAGAGCAGCCTTAAACAGAGTATCCATTTTCTGAAAGGCTTGTGCCTGTTGAGCATCAAGCTCCCCTTCAGGTTTGCCGAGAGTGGCGTCATAGCAACTCATGGTTTGAAACCATAAGACTGCTCTCACGCGCCACCTCTTATAGTGGATACCCTCAAACATAGGAGGTCTCATGGAAGCAGCAAAACCACTTGGGGTAAATTGCCTATAATAAGGTTTTTGGATTGTTGGAAATATGAGCAATTTACAAAGATTTTAACAGAAATACTAGATAAAGCATGACTAATATAGCAGAGATAAAGCAAGTCATGCAATCTGACGGAGAGAAAGTAAATAGCATCTGCATATATGAACTTGAACTGAACACATCTAGGACAGACACTAGATAATGTTGCATATATGAAGTAGAACCTAACATATGTAGGGCAAACACTAAAGCAAAGAACTGTGGCAGGACTTCTATCAGAAATAGGAAGAACACATATGGGACAGCAGGAGCAGAAGCTTGGACTTGGGGTCGACATCCTCGTCCAGCCATGTCGTCGATGAGGTTGTCGACGTCGGGGAAGAAGTCGTCGTCGGGGAAGTAGTCGTCGGAGTCCGTGATGAAGAGTCAGTAGTCGCGCGGAGCGCTCCCCAAAAACCTTATCACCCTTCTCCCGTACAGGACTCAAAAGGTGCGGTTTCCGGAGGCCTACTGTCCCGACTGCGGTGCACGCCGCAAGCCGGGATGGGAAGAACGTTGCAGCAGCGCAGTGCTCAGGAACTTTGTGGCGAGAGGAAGAGGATCTTTTGGTGTGTCTCTCTGGAGAGGAGCGACCTCTCTTATATAGGCACAGGAGAAGGACGTGAACAGGCTGCGGCGGGAGGTGAAGCAACGAAGGGAGACGAAGCAAACAGGCAGAAAGCGAAGAGATGCACCATTCGTAATTTAGACATTGGCTCGGCTCATTCCCGCACCCTGCGGCGCGGCGCGTGGTGACGAAGCGTGGCGTGGCATGTCGACGCGGGCGGCGGAGGAGGAGCGCGGTGGATGTCCCTCTTGTTCTCATGATACATGTGGGGAAAGAACCTCCCCTTATAAAGAGGTTCAACTCCCTCTAAACTAGCAATGTGGGACTAAACTTTTGTTCCACCTCTTGCCTTGCACAAATGGGCTGCGTGGGCCTCTAGGTTTATTAGGAATTTCTGAAACTACTATTGGGCTAGGCCCAAAATAGACAAAATTCCAGCAATCCCCCACCAGATCCCAGAGCACACAAAATTGCCTTTGGTTCCAAAACACTGTTTTATATACCGGTACTGCAGTGGAGACTGTTAAGTTGAACTTCCACCTAGAACTCTATGCTACACTAGTAAGCAACTTGAACAGTGGACTGGCCCTTGAACTGCAAGTTTTCTACGAATCTAGCTTCACATAAAGCCTTGACCGATACGTGGCTACTGTGGGTCTTCCCCGCGGGTGGAGCTTATACGTCATACTCCGTGACCTTTCATGAGTTTACTAGAGAGAACCCTACTCTCATAGATTGCGACGTTTGAAAATCATACTCATATAGGTGTGTTCTTCAAAAGATGTTCTGCAGGATAACATCTCTGCTTTAATGAGCCACTTAGAACACATTAAGATATATATCAACCTGCCATGCAGATTAGAAGAGTATTGCATCTCCATGGAGTGGTATTGTGAATAGTAAGGATACTCTCCTCTCAGTTGACCAACAGCTTGTCTTCCACATCTAATTCACGGGATCTCCGATCACAAAGAATAGGTTACCACTGTGAACAACTCATATTGTGGGTCTCATACCCATCTCCCTCGATGCATTATCTATCACATTACGTGATAGACCCTTAGTAAAAGGATCTGCCAGATTTTTAGACGTTTGGATATAATCCAATGCAATAACTCCGGAGTTTTTCATTTTCCTGACAGACTTTAACCTTCTCTAAACGTGTCTTGATGACTTCATGTTATCCTTTGAGCTGCTCACTTTCGTGATCACAGTTTGATTGTCGCAGTTCATAAGGATACCCGGTACAGGTTTCTCAACAACCGGCAAGTCATTCAAGAGCCGACGAAGCCAATCTGCTTCGACCGTAGCTGTATCTAGTGCTTGTGAGTTCTGCTTCCATTGTTGACCTCGTTAAGATGGTCTGCTTGCAAGACTTCCAAGAAACAGCGCCACCTCCATGAGTGAATACATAACCGCTCGTGGCCTTTATCTCATCAGCATCTGAGATCCAGTTTGAGTCACTATACCCTTCAAGCACCTTTGGGTGCCCGGTGTAGTGAATTCCATAATTCGAGTGCCTTTCAAATAACGCAAAACTCTCTCTCTAGAGCTTTCCAATGCACATCTCCTGGTTTTGAAACAAACCGACTCAGTTTGCTAACAGCAAAAGAGATGTCAGGTCTTGTAGCACTGGCTAAGTACATAAGCGAGCCAATAATCTGAGAATACTTCAATTGGTCTCTAGCAATTCTTCGATTCTTTCGAAGCAACACACTAGCATCATATGGTGTTGGAGAGGGCTTGCAGTCACTGTAGCCAAAGCGACTCAAGATCTTTTCCACATAGTGAGATTGAAGCAATGTAATCCCACCATCATCGTCTCTCAACAACTTGATGTTCAGAATGACATCAGCCACTCCTAAATCCTTCATCTCAAAACACACGAGATAGGAAATCCTTGACCTCCTTAATAACATTCAGATTTGTTCCGAAAATCAGTATGTCATCAACATACAAGCAAAGGATAACTCCCTCGCCCCCACCATGGCGATAGTACACACATTTGTCAGCTTCGTTTACAACAAAGCCTGCAGCTGTTAAAGTTCTTTCAAACTTCTCATGCCACTGTTTAGGGCTTGCTTGAGTCCATACAAAGACTTCAACAACTTGCACACTTTTCCTTGCTGACCATCTAGTACAAACCCATCTGGTTGTTCCATATAAATTTCCTCATGCAACTCTCCATTTAGGAAAGCAGTCTTAACATCCATTTGATGAACGAGAAGACCATGTGAGGCAGCTAGTGAAAGTAGAACTCGAATAGTGGTCAGTCGAGCCACAGGTGAGTAAGTATCAAAGAAGTCTTCACCTTCCTTTTGGGTATAACCCTTAGCCACGAGCTGAGCCTTGTACTTTTCAATAGTACCATCAGGCCTAAGCTTCTTCTTGAATACCCATTTGCATCCTATAGGTTTGCACCCATAAGGACGGTCAGTTATCTCCCAGTTTCATTTGCCAAGATGGAATCCATCTCGCTACGAACCGCTTCCTTCCAGTAGTCAGCATCTTCAGATGCATAAGCCTCTGAAATAGAACTGGGAGTGTCATCTATGAGATACACAAGAAAATCATCACCAAAGGACTTTGCAGTCCTCTGTCTCTTGCTCCTAGTAGGAACTTCATTGTTCTCCTCCACAGGACTTTCAAAGTGTTCCATCGAAATGGCAGGTTCGGTAATTGTAACTGGTTCCTGATTCGATGAACTAGGCATCTCCTGATTAGATGAGGTAGCCATATCCTTCATGGGAAAGATATCTTCAAAGAAAGTCGCATCATTCGACTCCATGATCGTACCGACATGCATGTCAGGTACCTCAGATTTTACAACCAAGAATCTATAGCCAATGCTATGAAAAGCATATCCCAGGAAAACACAATCCACAGTCTTTGGTCCAAGCTTCCGCTTCTTTGGAATTGGAACATTGACTTTCGCCAAACAACCCCATGTTCATAGATAAGAGAGTTTTAACCTTTTCTTCTCCCATTCCTCGAATGGAGTTATCTCTTTGTTCTTTGTGGGGACTCGGTTCTAGGACATGACATGCTGTCAATATCGCCTCCCCCCACCATGCCTTGGAGAGACCCGATGTGTCTAACATGGCGTTAACCAAATCAGTTAGAGTACGGTTCTTTCTTTCGGCCACCCCATTTACTGAGGTGAGTAGGGAGGCGTCCTCTCATGGATTATACATGTTCCGCACAAAAAGCATCAAAATCATTGGAAAAATACTCTCCACCACGGTCGGACCTAAGCCTCTTGATTTTTTGATCAAGTTGGTTTTCCACTTCAGCTTTATAGATCTTGAAAAAGTTCAAAGCCTCATCCTTAGATTTCAGAAGATACACACGGCAGTATCTAGTGGAGTCGTCAATTAACGTCATGAAATATTTCTTTCCACCTTTTGTCAAAACACCATTCATTTCACATAGATCTGAATGTATGAGCTCTAGTGGTGCAAGATTTCTCGTTTCCGCAGTCGTGTGAGACTTACATGGTTGCTTAGCTTGCACACACACTTGACACTTAGATCCCTTGACAGTGGTGAAACTAGGGATTAAGTTCAACTTTGGTTGCGACATGCAACCAAAGTTAACATGACAAAGACTGAATGCCACACATTTGATTCACTATTGTTGCAAACATGATTAACAACTTTATTGCAAACGTCTGATAAGGATAAACGAAACAGGCCTCCTGACTCATAGCCTTTACCAACAAAGGTTCCATACTTGGATATTACAAATTTATTCGACTCAAAGACAAGCTTGTAGCCATCTCTACACAGAAGAGATCCGCTAACAAGATTTTTATTGACGGAGGGGACATAATGCACGTTCTTCAGCCGCACGATCTTCCCCGAAGTAAACTTCAGATCGACCGTGCCAACACCACGAACAGAAGCACTTGAACCGTTGCCCATCAGCACGGTTGAAGTCCCTGCGGTCTGATAAGACGAAAAAATGGAAATATCACCGCATACATGCACATTAGCACCCGTGTCAATCAACCAATCAGGAGAATGACATACTGAAAGAATAGTGGGAAATATACCATACCCAGCATCCTTCATGTTAGTGTCTCCAATGACAAAATTAGCGGTCTTGCCGCCTTTCCCAGGATGACGCTTGTCATAGCAATTAGGGCAACTAGGTGCCCAATGATCAGATCCCCACACACATGACACACCTTTCTTCTTGTCATTCTTCTTCTTGAAGTTCTTGTGCTGGACAGCCTTGTTCTTCCCATCAAACTTTGCTTTACATCAAACTTGCCCTTGTTCTTGAACTTGTGGGGCTGGAAGTTCTGCTTCTATACCACATTGGCACTAGATCCTCCCTCAATACCTCGAGCATGTGTGTCCTTTGCTCTCGCCTTTTCTTCCACATCAAGAGTGCCAATGAGATCCGGGACGGAAAACTCCTGCCTCTTATGCTTCAGCAAGGTAGCAAAGTTCCTCCATGAAGGAGGAAGCTTAGTGATGATACCTCCGGCAACAAACTTGTCCGGTAGCATACAACTGAAGTGCTCAAGTTCTCTAGCAAATGACTGTATCTCATGAGCTTGCTCAACCACGGAGCGCTCTTCAGTCATCCTGTAATCATAGAATTGCTCCATGATGTACAACTCAGTGCCAGCATCCGAGACCCCAAACTTGGCCTCGAGTGCATCCCACATATCTTTTCCATTATCAATTGACGCATAAGCATCAACTATGTTCTCACCAAGAACACTCAAGAGAGCAGCCTTAAACAGAGTATCCATTTTCTGAAAGGCTTGTGCCTGTTGAGCATCAAGCTCCCCTTCAGGTTTGCCAAGAGTGGCGTCATAGCAACTCATGGTTTGAAACCATAAGACTGCTCTCACGCGCCACCTCTTATAGTGGATACCCTCAAACATAGGAGGTCTCATGGAAGCAGCAAAACCACTCGGGGTAAATTGCCTATAATAAGGTTTTTGG
>NC_053027.1:168839240-168874066 GCF_003073215.2 Triticum urartu | reverse complement strand
CATTACTCCAACACCGTGTTCACTTCCCGGACTCCGCCGAGAAGAGACCATCACGGTAACTCACACAGTTGATTCATTTTAATTAAGTTAAGGTTCAAGTTATCTACAACCGGACATTAACAAATTCCCATCTGCCCATAACCATGGGCACGGCTTTCGAAAGTTCAAATCCCTGCAGGGGAGTCCAAACTTAGCCCATGGCAAGCTCTCACGGTCAACGAAGGAATAGACCTTCTCCTGAGACGTTCCGATCAGACTCGGTATCCCGGTTCTACAAGACACTTCGACAAGTTAAAACAAATCCAGCAACACCGCCCGAATGTGCCGACAAATCCCGATAGGAGTTGCACATATCTCGTTCTCAGGGCACACTCAGATTGTCTTAGGTACGAGTAGGCCAGCCCAGAGTTGCCCCTGGTGGCCACCGGCAGCTGACAGGTGGACCAACACTCAGAGGAGCACTGGCCCGGGGGGGTTTAAATAAGATGACCCTCGGGCTCCGGAAACCCAAGGGAAAAAGAGGCTAGGTGGAAAATGGTAAACCAAGGTTGGGCATTGCTGGAAAAGCTTTAATCAAGGCGAACTATCAAGGGGTTCCCATTATCACCCAACCGCGTAAGGAACGCAAAAATCCGGGAACATAACACCGATATGACGGAAACTAGGGCGGCAAGAGTGGAACAAAACACTAGGTGAGAGGCCGAGCCTTCCATCCTTTACCAAGTATATAGATGCATTAAGATAACAAGATAATATAATGATATCCCAACAAGTAAATAATGTTCCAACAAGGAACGGTCTCCAATCTTCACCTGCAACTAGCAACGCTATAAGAGGGGCTGAGCAAAGCGGTAACATAGCCAATCAACGGTTTGCTAGGACATGGTGGGTTAGAGGGTTGACATGGCAATTTGGGAGGCATGATAAGCAAGTGGTAGGCATCGTAGCATAGGCATAGCAAAAGAGCGAGCATCTAGCAAAACAAAGATAATAGTGATTTCGAGGGTATGATCATCTTACCTGCAAAGTTGTCAGAGTTGACTGGATCCTCGAAAGCAAACTCAACGGGCTCCTCGTTAGCGAACTCGTCTCTCGGCTCTACCCAAACAAGACAAACAAGCAACAAGGACACAATCAACCACGTGCAAAGCTCAAACAATATGATGCAAACATGGTATGCTATGCGGGATGCGATATGTGATGCATATGCAAGATTTGACAAGGAATGAATGAACCTGGCCTCAACTTGGAAATAAAAGTGTGCCACTGGAAAGGTGAGATGAAATCACTTGAAAACGATATAAAGATCACCGGAATCGGAGTTACGGTTTGGAAATGGCAAGCAATTCAAATATGGCACCGGTCTGCGATAAACAGCAAGTAGCCATCTAAATGCAACAAGATGAACATGCTACAGTACTCAAACATGGCAACAGAATACATGGCAGGGATCCATTCATGATGCTTAACAAAAGATGAACACTGAGCTACTCATTAACAGGTTCAAACAAGCATGGCAAAAATGCATTTGGTAAACAGATTTCAGACTTGGTGAAATTAACACTTGTCTGCAATTTCAGATCAGGTAGCACACTTTGGAGCATGAAAACGATATGCTAAAGGTCCTGATGATGGCAAAGTAAAGCATGGAATGGAGCTACTCAAAGAGCTTAACAAAAGTCCCTTAGTGACCTTGAGCCAAAAGGGATCAGAAAATACATTTGCAAGCATGTGAACATGGCAAAAACATAATCAGTTCTCAGACTTAGTGAAAACCGGAACATGCAAAATCAGATATCAAGTAGGCATGTTTACGAGCACGATGCACTCACTACAGAGCAAGTCATGACAATCTAAGCATACACCCATCTAGAATACACATTATACAAACTAGTCATGGCAAGAACAATAACATAGCATGCACGGATCAACTACAACATCCTCGGCAAAATCGCTAACAAGTAGACAATCTGCCCAGATTCACGAAATAGCAAAAGTAGAGCTCGATTGACTCAAGCTAGGGTGCTCCATAATTGCAAACAAAGACATGGATGGATAGAGCACTACAATATTAACAAAACATCCTTACTGATCATCCTCAAAAGAGGCACGGATCACTAGGAAACAACATGAACATATGGCATATTGAGATAAACAGATCAAGGACTTAGTGGAAATGCAAAGTCCCTGAAATCAGCATTAACGAATGCACCACTTTGCAAGCTTGTGCTAGTCACCACACACATCACAAAAATACATGGGTTGCATCTCTGAAAAGATGGCAAAACATATAACAAAACTCATGTAGAGCTCAGGGGCATATCATGCACACAATAATCATGGAAAAAATGACAAATATCTAATTGGAGCAGCAGATCTGACAATTAACTCAAATAGCACTCTTCCAACAGCATTTCAGGCATCAAGATGAACTCAAATGAAAATGATGCAATGGGATGAAATAATGTGCTCTCTGAGACGAATATTTTGATATGCTATATGCCCAAAACGGAGTTACGGGTGCAAAGTTACGACATGATGAACATGGGCATATGGATCTGGGAATCGGGGACTTAGAAAAAAATCACCACCTCACGGATTAGGGTTGACCCGGGCACGCAAAACGAGGCGGTGGCGGATCTCGCCGCAGATGACGAAGACGGCGGCCGGCGAGGTCGGGGTCTTCGGATCCGGCCCTCCCGCGGCCGGATCTGGCCGAAGGCGAAACACGGGGCGCCGGGAGGAGGCGGCGACCGGCGAGGACGTCGAGGCGGTGGGGCGGCGGAGCAGGCCGGCGGGACGGGCGGCGAGACGGCGGTGAGGTGGCGTGGCGAGTCGGCGGCGAGGGCGTGCGGCGGCGGGCGCGAGAGGTCGGGCGGCGCGCGTGTGGGCCGCGGGGGCCCCGCACGGGCCGAGCGGGCCGGCGGCAGCTGGTGGTTGACGACGCCACGTGGCAGCCCCTGGTTCGCTGGGCGGCGGCGGGCGGACGTGTCTGGTGCGGTCCGGACACGTCCGGCGGCGAGGAAGGAGGTTAGCTAGGGCTTCATCCGCGAATTTCGGAGGGGTGCACCTATTTATAGATAGAGGGAGCTAGGAGAGTCTAAATGAGGTGCGGTTTTCGGCCACGCGATCGTGATCGAACGATCTAGATGAAGGAGAGGGTTTTGGTGGGTTTTGGGCCAAAATGGAGGGGTGTTGGGCTGCAATACACACGAGGCCTTTTCGGTCCCTCGGTTAACCGTTGGAGCATCAAACGAAGTCCAAATGGTACGAAACTTGACAGGCGGTCTACAGGTAGTAAACCAAGGCCGCTTGGCAAGTCTCGGTCCAATCCGGAAATGTTTAATCCCCACACACGAAAGAAATGTAGAAATGACTATCGGAGGAGAATGGAGCGCCGGAATGCAAAACGGACAACGGGGAAAATGCTCGAATGCATGAGACGAACACGTATGCAAATGCAATGCACATGATGAAATGATATGAGATGCATGACAATAACAACAACACACGGAGACAAAAACCCAAACCTGAGAAAATAAGATAACTTAACGCCGGAAATGGCAAGAGTTGGATTACATATTGGGTAAATCATATCCGGGGTGTTACAACACTCCACCACTACGAAAGGATCTCGTCCCGAGATCTAGGACTGAAAGAACGCCGGGTACTCAGAATAGAGGTGATCCTCGCGTTCCCAGGTAGCTTCACGGTCGGAATGGTGTGACCACTTGACTTTGAGGAATTTGATTGACTTGTTGCGAGTCTTGCGTTCAGTCTCTTCAAGAATAGCAACGGGGTGCTCACAATAAGAGAGATCTTCTTGGAGCTCAATGTCCTCGAAGTTGACGGTGCGGTCAGGAGTCTTGAAGCACTTTCGAAGCTGAGAGACATGGAACACGTCATGCACATTTGCAAAGTTTGAAGGAAGCTCGAGTTGATAGGCGAGATCCCTCTCTTGCTGACGATCTTGAAAGGTCCCACGTATCTAGGGGCAAGCTTCCCTTTGATACCAAAGCGACGAGTACCTTTCATAGGAGAGACGCGGAGGTAAACATGATCTCCGATCTCGAAAGCCAAATCACGGTGCTTACTATCATAGTAGCTCTTCTGGCGGGATTGGGCTGCTTTGAGGTTATCTCGAATGACTTTACACATCTCCTCTGCCTCTGTGATTAAGTCATTTCCCAAAAGTCGACGTTCGCCGGTTTCAGACCAGTTGAGAGGGGTACGGCACTTCCTGCCATACAGAATTTCAAATGGGGCCTTGCCCGAACTTGCTTGAAAACTGTTATTGTAGGAGAATTCAGCATAAGGAAGACAATCCCCCCACTTCATGCCGAAGAAGATCACACAAGCCCTGAGCATATCTTCAAGAATCTGATTGACACGCTCGACTTGACCGCTAGTTTGAGGATGGAAAGCTGTGCTGAAGCGGATGTTGGTGCCCATGGCCTTTTGGAAAGAATCCCAAAACTTGGAGGTAAAGATGCTGCCCCGGTCTGAAGAGATCACTTTTGGAATACCGTGCAGAGAGACAATACGAGAGGTATAGAGCTCCGCCAATTGAGCTGCAGTGATAGACTCTTTGATAGGCAGAAAGTGAGCCACTTTAGTGAGTTTGTCGATGACAACGAATATAACATCATTGCCACGCTTGGACTTTAGAAACCCAGTAACGAAGTCCATCTCAATGTGGTCAAACTTCCATTATGGAATGGCAAGAGGTTGGAGGAGACCAGCTGGCCTTTGGTGTTCTGCCTTCACTCTTCTGCAGACATCACATTCATTCATGAACTAAGCAATCTCGCGCTTCATACGAGTCCACCAATAGGCCTGCTTGAGGTCCTGACACATCTTCGTGCTCCCAGGGTGGATGGAGAGGAGAGAATTGTGAGCCTCATTCATGATCACTTTACGAAGGTCACCTTTGGGCACAACAATACGATCCTCGAAGAAGAGAGTATCCTTGTCATCAAGGCGGTAGCACTTGTACTTGGGTTGACTCTTGGCAATCCCAATCTTCACCTTCTTCACCATAGCATCAAGAAGCTGAGCTTAGCGAATCTGGTCTTCCAAGGTAGGAGAGACTTGAAGGTTGGCGAGGAAACCTTAAGGAACAACTTGCAGATTAAGTTTGCGGAAAGCTTCACAAAGATCGGGTTGATAAGGCTTGAGAATCAGGCTATTGCAATAAGCCTTCCTGCTCAATGCGTCAGCAATCATATTGGCCTTGCCTGGAGTATACTCGATACTCGGATTACACTCTTGAATCATTTTGACCCATCGAGTTTGCCTGAGGTTGAGATTAGGCTGAGTGAAGATGTACTTGAGACTCTTGTGGTCAGTGAAGATGTCCACTTTCCTTCCCAATAAGAGATGTCTCCAAGTTAAAAGAGCATGCACAACTGCCGCCAACTCAAGGTCATGAGTGGGGTAGTTCTTCTCGTTGGGCTTCAATTGGCGAGAGGTATAAGCCACAACTTTCTTTTCTTGCATCAACACTACGCTAAGACCTTGGAGAGAGGCATCGCAAAAGACCTTGTACGGTTTGGATTCATTAGGAGGAGTCAGAACTGGAGCAGTGACCAATTTCTCTTTCAAAGTGTCGAAAGCAATGTCACACTCCGGAGACCAAACGTACTTGACGTGCTTCTGGAGAAGATTTGAGAGAGGCTTCGCGATCTTAGAAAAGTTTTCAACGAATCTTCGACAGTAGATTGCGAGACCGAGGAAGCTACGGAGTTGCTTCACGTTCTGAGGTGGTTCCCAATTCACAATTGCAGACACCTTCTCAGGATTCATTGCAATGCCCTTGGCAGAGATGATATGCCCAAGATAAAGAACCTCATTGAGCCAAAATTCGCACTTGGAGAACTTGGCGTAGAACTTGTGTTCCCTGAGCTTATCGAGTACCAAGCGCAAGTGCTTGGCATGATCTTCCTTATTCTTCGAAAAGACCAGAATGTCGTCGAGATAGACCAAAACGAAGTCATTGGTGTAGGCATTGAAGATGAAGTTCATCATGCGAGAGAAAGTCGAAGGAGCGTTGACGAGGCCAAAAGACATGACAGTGTATTCATATGAACCAAAGCTTGTCCTGAAAGCCGTCTTGGGAATATCTTGCTCACGGATTCGAATCTAGTGATAACCCATACGGAGATCAAGCTTGGAGAATACTTGGGCACCTTTGAGTTGTTCGAACAGCTCGTTGATGTTGGGAAGTGGGTATTTGTTCTTGATGGTCTTCTTGTTCAATGGACGGTAGTCAACACAAAGTCGATCCGTTCCATCCTTCTTCTTCACAAAAAGAACACCACAACCCCACGGAGAAGAACTAGGTCGGGTGAGACCCATTCTCTCTTGAATATCGAGTTGCTTCTTCAGCTCCTTCAACTCTTCAGGTCCGAGCTTGTAAGGACACTTGCACACTGGTTACGTGCCAGGCTCAAGATCGATGACGAATTCAACTGGCCGGTGCGGAGGCATTCCTGGAAGCTCTTCTGGAAAGACGTCTTGATATTCGCAAACGACTGGAATTTGCGAGATGGCATCGCGTTCACCCTTCTCATTGAGAGAAAACAGACGGATGGTATCATCACGAGCGACAAAGACAATTACATCCTCAAACGAATGAGTCAATTGAATCTGCCTAGCGGCACAATCAAGATGCGCCTTGTGCTTAGAAAGCCAATCCATTCCGAGAATAAGATCAATATCCGAGTCACCAAGAACCGTAGGAGAAGATAGAAATTTGTAGTCACCCAAAGTGATAGTAACATCCAGAGCAATGGAGTTAGCATGCATGCGCCTACCGGGAGAGACAACTGCTAATGGACTAGGCAAAACTTGCAAAGCCAAACCATGCTTAGATGTAAACGGTCTCGAGATGAAACAATGCAATGCACCAGTGTCAAAAAGAACTTTAGCTGGAATATCGTTAAGAGGAAGGTTACCCATGATGACATCTGACAAATCCTCTGCCTGAGCTGCATTCATCAAGTTGACCTTGGTGTGCTTGGGGTTATGCTTGACCACAACTGTACTTGCCGATCTCACAAGAGGAGGAGGAGGGAGACGCTTCTGATTGAAGCATTTGTTGGCATAGTGACCCTTCTGTTGGCACTTGTTGCATGTGACCTCTAAAAGCGGACGGTGATACGGAGCACTCGATCTTGGAGCTTGAGACGAAGTCTTGTTTTGAAAGCCAGGGTTGGGTGGGTGGGAAGATCCACTGCCACCTTTGCTCTTCTGCTGATACGGCTGACGGAACGGAGGAGGAGGAAGCCAATACTTCTGCTGCTTGGCCACTTGAGTAGAGGAAGAAGGAGTAGCATCTCTGACTCGCTTCTTGGAAGCATCACACCTCCGACCCCATGTTAAACACCCTCGATGCCGACTACGGCGCAGAAATAAAAGATAACCCCAACATGCGACACGGTCCCGATCGCCCCAACCGGGCACCACTACTGATCATCAGGGAAAGACACATAGTAACGACGTGAGTCCTCGTCGAACTCCCACTTGAGCTCAAACGCGTCATCTGGAACGGAGTCATCAGGCCCTACATTTGGTTTGGAAGTAATCTGTGAGCCACAGGGACTCAGCAATCTCGCACCCTCGCGATCAAGACTATTTAAGCTTATAGGTAAGGCAAGGTAAATATGTGGAGCTGCAGCGAGCGACTAGCATGTATGGTGGCTAACCTGTTCGCAAAAGAGAGCGAGAAGAGAAGGCAAAGCGCAAACGAATAACTAGAGAACAACCTGCGGCAAGCATTACTCCAACACCGTGTTCACTTCCCGGACTCCGCCGAGAAGAGACCATCACGGTAACTCACACAGTTGATTCATTTTAATTAAGTTAAGGTTCAAGTTATCTACAACCGGACATTAACAAATTCCCATCTGCCCATAACCATGGGCATGGCTTTCGAAAGTTCAAATCCCTGCAGGGGAGTCCAAACTTAGCCCATGACAAGCTCTCATGGTCAACGAAGGAATAGACCTTCTCCTGAGACGTTCCGATCAGACTCGGTATCCCGGTTCTACAAGACACTTCGACAAGTTAAAACAAATCCAGCAACACCGCCCGAATGTGCCGACAAATCCCGATAGGAGCTGCACATATCTCGTTCTCAGGGCACACTCAGATTGTCTTAGGTACGAGTAGGCCAGCCCAGAGTTGCCCCTGGTGGCCACCGGCAGCTGACAGGTGGACCAACACTCAGAGGAGCACTGGCCCGGGGGGGTTTAAATGACCCTCGGGCTCCGGAAACCCAAGGGAAAAAGAGGCTAGGTGGCAAATGGTAAACCAAGGTTGGGCATTGCTGGAAAAGCTTTAATCAAGGCGAACTATCAAGGGGTTCCCATTATCACCCAACCGCGTAAGGAACGCAAAAATCCAGGAACATAACACCGATATGACGGAAACTAGGGCGGCAAGAGTGGAACAAAACACTAGGCGAGAGGCCGAGCCTTTCACCCTTTACCAAGTATATAGATGCATTAAGATAACAAGATAATATAATGATATCCCAACAAGTAAATAATGTTCCAACAAGGAACGGTCTCCAATCTTCACCTGCAACTAGCAACGCTATAAGAGGGGCTGAGCAAAGCGGTAACATAGCCAATCAATGGTTTGCTAGGACATGGTGGGTTAGAGGGTTGACATGGTAATTTGGGAGGCATGATAAGCAAGTGGTAGGCATCGTAGCATAGGTATAGCAAAAGAGGGAGCATCTAGCAAAGCAAAGATAGTAGTGATTTCGAGGGTATGATCATCTTGCCTGCAAAGTTGTCAGAGTTGACTGGATCCTCCAAAGCAAACTCAACGGACTCCTCGTTAGCGAACTCGTCTCCTGGCTCTACCCAAACAAGACAAACAAGCAACAAGGACACAATCAACCACGTGCAAAGCTCAAACAATATGATGCAAACATGGTATGCTATGCGGGATGCGATATGTGATGCATATGCAAGATTTGACAAGGAATGAATGAACCTGGCCTCAACTTGGAAATCCAAGTGTGCCACTGGAAAGGTGAGATGAAATCGCTTGAAAACGATATAAAGATCACCGGAATCGGAGTTACGGTTTGGAAATGGCAAGCAATTCAAATATGGCACCGGTCTGCGATAAACAGCAAGTAGCCATCTAAATGCAACAAGATGAACATGCTACAGTACTCAAACATGGCAACAAAATACATGGCAGGGATCCATTCATGATGCTTAACAAAATATGAACACTGAGCTACGGCCAATTCATTCATTAACAGGTTCAAACAAGTATGGCAAAAATGCATTTGGTAAACAGATTTCAGACTTAGTGAAATTAACACTTGTCTGGAATTTCAGACCAGGCAGCACACTTTGGAGCATGAAAACAATATGCTACAGGTCCTGATCATGGCAAAGTAAAGCATGTCATGGAGCTACTCAAAGAGCTTAACAAAAGTCCCTTAGTGACCTTGTACCAAAAGGGATCAGAAAATACATTTGCAAGCATGTGAACATGGAAAAAACATAATCAGTTCTCGGACTTGGTGAATTGGAACATGCAAAATCAGATATCAAGTAGGCATGTTTACGAGCTCGATGCACTCACTACAGAGCAAGTCATGACAATCTAAGCATAAACCCATCAAAAATACCATTATACAAGCTATTCATGGCAAGAACAATAACATAGCATGCACGGATCAACTACAACATCCTCGGCAAAATCGCTAACAAGTAGACAATCTGCCCAGATTCACGAAATAGCAAAAGTAGAGCTCGATTGACTCAAGCTAGGGTGATCCATAATTTCAAACAAATACATGGATGGTTAGAGAACTACAAGATTAACAAAACATCCTTACTGATCATCCTCAAAAGAGGCACGGTTCACTAGGAAACAACATGAACATATGGCATATTGAGATAAACAGATCAAGGACTTGGTGGAAATGCAAAGTCCCTGAAATCAGCATTAACGAATGCACCACTTTGCAAGCTTGTGCTAGTCACCACACACATCACAAAAATACATGGGTTGCACCTCTGGAAAGATGGAAAAACATATAACAAAACTCATGTAGAGCTCAGGGGCATATCATGCACACAATAATCATGGCAAAAATGACAAATATCTAATTGGAGCAGCAGATCTGACAATTATCTCAAATAGCACTCTTCCAACAGCATTTTGGGCATCAAGATGAACTCAAATGAAAATGATGCAATGAGATGAAATGATGTGCTCTCTGAGACGAACATTTTGATATGCTATATGCCCAAAACGGAGTTTCGGGTGCAAAGTTACGACATGATGAACATGGGCATATGGATCTGGGAATCGGGGACTTAGAAAAAAAATCACCACCTCGCGGATTAGGGTTGACCCGGGCACGCAAAACGAGGCGGTGGCGGATCTCGCCGGAGATGATGAAGACGGCGACCGGCAAGGTCGGGGTCTCCGGATCCAGCCCTCCCGCGGCCGGATCTGGCCGGAGGCAAAACGCGGGGCGCCGGGAGGAGGCGGCGACCGGCGAGGACGTCGAGGCGGTGGGGCGGCGGAGCAGGCCGGCGGGACGGGCGGCGAGACGGCGGTGAGGTGGCGTGGCGAGTCGGCGGCGAGGGCGTGCGGCGGCGGGCGCGAGAGGTCGGGCGGCGCGCGTGTGGGCCGCGGGGGCCCCGCACGGGCCGAGCGGGCCGGCGGCGGCTCGTGGTTGACGGCGCCACGTGGCAGCCCCTGGTTCGCTGGGCGGTGGCGGGCGGACGTGTCCGGTGCGGTCCGGACGCGTCCGGCGGCGAGGAAGGAGGTTAGCTAGGGTTTCATCCACGAATTTCGGAGGGGTGCACCTATTTATAGATAGAGGGAGCTAGGAGAGTCCAAATGAGGTGCGGTTTTCAGCCACGCGATCGTGATCGAACGCTCTAGATGAAGGAGAGGGTTTTGGTGGGTTTTGGGCCAAAATGGAGGGGTGTTGGGCTGCAACACACACGAGGCCTTTTCGGTCCCTCGGTTAACCATTGGAGCATCAAACGAAGTCCAAATGGTACGAAACTTGACAGGCGGTCTACCGGTAGTAAACCAAGGCCGCTTGGCAAGTCTCGGTCCAATCCGGAAATGTTTAATCCCCACACACGAAAGAAAGGTAGAAATGACTATCGGAGGAGAACGGAGCGCCGGAATGCAAAACGGATAACGGGGAAAATGCTCGAATGCATGAGACGAACACGTATGCAAATGCAATGCACATGATGAAATGATATGAGATGCATGACAATGACAACAACACACGGAGACAAAAACCCGAACCCAAGAAAATAAGATAACTTAACGTCAGAAACGGCAAGAGTTGGATTACATATTGGGTAAATCATATCCGGGGTGTTACAATTAAGTAATTGGAGAAGCCTCCCTCAAGCTTGTGGGGGACTCTCTTCTTTAATTTGCACAAAATTATATATATCCCTTAAAGTAGCTTGTTTCTTATGAGTAGGGAAATATTTAGCAGAGAAGTAATAAATCATATCCTGGGGACTACGCACACAACCAGGATCCAGAGAATTAAACCATATCTTAGCATCACCCTTTAATGAGAACGGAAATATTTTAAGGATATAAAAGTAGCGAGTTCTCTCATCATTGGTGAACAGGGTAGCTATATCATTTAATTGAGTAAGATGTGCCACAACAGTTTCAGATTCATAGCCATGAAAAGGATCAGATTCAACCAAAGTAATTATATCAGGATCAGTAGAGAATTCATAATCCTTATCGGTAATAAAGATAGGTAAAGTAGCAAAAGCAGGCTCAGGTTTCATTCTAGCATTTAGAGATTGCTTATTCCATTTAGCTAATAACCTCTTAAGTTCGTATCTATCTTTGCAAGCTAAAATAGCTAAAGAAGCTTCTTGATCAAATAAATAACCCTCACGAATAACAAGTGGTTCATTATTAGGGGAAGAGTCTTCTGTTGGAAATATGACCTAGAGACAATAATAAATTGGTTATTATTATATTTCCTTGTTCATGATAATCGTTTGTTATCCATGCTAGACTTGTATTGATAGGAAACTCAGATACATGTGTGGATACATAGACAACACGATGTCCCTAGTAAGCCTCTAGTTGACTAGCTCGTTGATCAATAGATGGTTACGGTTTCCTGACCATGGACATTGGATGTCGTTGATAACGGGATCACATCATTAGGAGAATGATGTGATGGACAAGACCCAATCCTAAGCCTAGCACAAGATCATGTAGTTCGTATGCTAAAGCTTTTCTAATGTCAAGTATCATTTCCTTAGACCATGAGATTGTGCAACTCCCGGATACCGTAGGAGTGCTTTGGGTGTGCCAAATGTCACAAGTAACTGGGTGGCTATAAGGGTACACTACAGGTATCTCCAAAAGTGTCTGTTGGGTTGGCACGAATCGAGACTGGGATTTGTCACTCCGTGTAAACGGAGAGGTATCTCTGGGCCCACTCGGTAGGACATCATCATAATGTGCACAATGTGATCAAGGAGTTGATCACGGGATTATGTGTTACAGAACGAGTAAAGAGACTTGCCGGTAACGAGATTGAACAAGGTATCGGGATACCGACGATCGAATCTCGGGCAAGTATCGTACCGCTAGACAAAGGGAATTGTATACGGGATTGATTGAATCCGCGACATCGTGGTTCATCCGATGAGATCATCGTGGAACATGTGGGAGCCAACATGGGTATCCAGAGCCCGCTATTGGTTATTGACCAGAGAGTTATCTCGGTCATGTCTACATGGTTCCCGAACCCGTAGGGTCTACACACTTAAGGTTCGATGACGCTAGGGTTATAGGGAATAGATATACGTGGTTACCGAATGTTGTTCGGAGTCCCGGATGAGATCCCGGACGTCATGAGGAGTTCTGGAATGGTCCGGAGGTAAAGATTTATATATGGGAAGTCCTATTTTGGTCGCCGGAAAAGTTTCGGGTTTTATCGGTAATGTACCGGGACCACCGGGAGGGTCCCGGTGGTCCACCAAGTGGGGCCACCAGCCCCGGAGGGCTGCATGGGCCAAGTGTGGGAGGGGACCATCCCCTGGTGGGCTGGTGCGCCCCCCCACCAAGGCCCAAGGCGCAAGGGAGAGTGGAAGGGGGCAAACCCTAGGCTCAGATGGGCCTAAGGCCCACCTAGTGGTGCGCCCCCCTCTCTCCCCCTTTGGCCGTCCCCCTTAGATGGGATCTAGGGCTGGCCGCCACCCCTAGGGGTTGGAAACCTAGGTGGGGCGCAGCCCCTCCCCTCCCCCTATATATACTTGAGGTTTTGGGCTGCCATAGACACGATTCAATCTCCTTCTTGGCGCAGCCCTACCCCTCTCCCTCCTCGTCTCTTGCGGTGCTTGGCGAAGCCCTGCTGGAGTACCACGCTCCTCCACCACCACCACACCATCGTGCTATTGCTGGATGGAGTCTTCCCCAACCTCTCCTTCTCCCCTTGCTGGATCAAGGCGTAGGAGACGTCACCGGGCTGTACGTGTGTTGAATATGGAGGTGCCGTCCGTTCGGCACTAGCATTATCGGTGATTTGAATCACGACGAGTACGACTCCATCAACCCCGTTCACTTGAACGCTTCCGCTTAGCGATCTACAAGGGTATGTAGATGCACTCTCCTTCCCCTCGTTGCTAGATTACTCCATAGATTGATCTTGGTGATGCGTAGAAAATTTTGAATTTCTGCTACGTTCCCCAACAGTGGTATCAAAGCTAGGTCTATGCGTAGTTACTATGCACGAGTAGAACACAAAGTAGTTGTGGGCGTCGATATTGTCAATTATCTTGCCGTTACTAGTATTATCTTGATTCGGCGGCATCGTGGGATGAAGCGGCCCGGACCAACCTTACACGTACGCTTACGTGAGACCGGTTCCACCGACTGACATGCACTAGTTGCATGAGGTGGCTGGCGGGTGTCTGTCTCTCCCACTTTAGTCGGATCGGATTCGATGAACAGGGTCCTTATGAAGGGTAAATATAAATTGGCAATTCACGTTGGTTTTGGCGTAGGTAAGAAACGTTCTTGCTAGAAACCTATAGCAGCCACGTAAAAACTTGCAACAACAATTAGAGGACGTCTAACTTGTTTTTGTAGCAAGTGCTTTGTGATGTGATATGGCCAAAAGTTGTGATGAATGATATATGTGATGTATGAGATATCATGTTCTTGTAATAGGAATCACGACTTGCATGTCGATGAGTATGACAACCGGCAGGAGCCATAGGAGTTGTCTTTATTTTTTTGTATGACCTGCGTGTCATTGAGAAACACCATGTAAATTACTTTACTTTATTGCTAAACATGTTAGCCATAGTAGTAGAAGTAATAGTTGGCGAGCAACTTCATGGAGACACGATGATGGAGATCATGATGATGGAGATCATGGTGTCATGCCGGTGACAAGATGATCATGGAGCCCCAAGATGGAGATCAAAGGAGCTATATGATATTGGCCATATCATGTCACTATTATTTGATTGCATGTGATGTTTATCATGTTTTTGCATCTTGTTTACTTAGAACGACGGTAGTAAATAAGATGACCCCTCATAATAATTTCAAGAAGTGTTCCCCCTAACTGTGCACCGTTGTGACAGTTCGTTGTTTCGAAGCACCACGTGATGATCGGGTGTGATAGATTCCAACGTTCACATACAACGGGTGTAAGACAGATTTACACATGCAAACACTTAGGTTGACTTGACGAGCCTAGCATGTACAGACATGGCCTCGGAACATAGAAGACCGAAAGGTCGAACATGAGTCGTATAGAAGATACGATCAACATGAAGATGTTCACCGATGTTGACTAGTCCGTCTCACGTGATGATCGGACACGGCCTAGTTGACTCGGATCATGTAATCACTTAGATGACTAGAGGGATGTCTATCTGAGTGGGAGTTCATAAGATGAACTTAATTATCCTGAACATAGTCAAAAAGGTCTTCACAAATTATGGCGTGGCTCGCGCTTCAGTTCTACTATTTAGATATGTTCTTGGAGAAAATTTAGTTGAAAGTTGATAGTAGCAATTATGCGGACTAGGTCCGTAAATTGAGGATTGTCCTCATTGCTTCATAGAAGGCTTGTGTCCTTAATGCACCGCTCAGTGTGCTAAACCTCGAACATCGTCTGTGGATGTTGCGAACATCTGACATACACATTTTGATAACTATGTGATAGTTCAGTTAAACGGTTTAGAGTTGAGGCACCGAAGACGTTTTTGAAACGTCGCGAAACATATGAGATGTTTCGAGGGCTGAAATTGGGATTTCAGGCTCATGCCCACGTCAAGAGGTATAAGACCTCCGACGATTTTCTTAGCCTGCAAACTAAGGGAGAAAAGCTCAATTGTTGAGCTTGTGCTCAGATTGTCTGAGTACAACAACCATTTGAATCGAGTGGGAGTTGATCTTCCAGATGAGATAGTGATGTTTCTCCGAACTCATTACCACCAAGCTGCTAGAGCTTCGTGATGAACTATAATATATCAGGGACATATATGATGATCCTTGAGATATTCGCGATGTTTGACACCACAAAAGTAGAAATCAAGAAGGAGCATCAATTGTTGATGGTTGGTGAAACCACTAGTTTCAAGAAGGGCAAGGGCAAGAAGGGATACTTCATGAAACGACAAATCAGCTGCTGCTCTAGTGAAGAAACCCAAGGTTGAACCCAAACCCGAGACTAAGTGCTTCTGTAATAAGGGGAACAGCCACTGGAGCAGAATTACCCTAGATACTTGGTAGATGAGAAGGTCGGCAAGGTCGATAGAAGTATATTGGATATACATTGTGTTAATGTGTACTTTACTAGTACTCCTAGTAGCACCATGGTATTAGATACCGGTTCGGTTGCTAAGTGTTAGTAAACTCAAAATAAAAGGCTGCGGAGTAAACAGAGACTAGCTAAAGGTGAGATGGCGATATGTGTTGGAAGTTTTTCCCAAGCTTGATGTGATCAAGCATCGCACGCTCCCTCTGCCATCGAGATTGGTGTTTGCATTGAGCATAGACATGATTGGATTATGTCCATCGCAATACGGTTATTCATTTAAGGAGAATAATGGTTACTCTGTTTATTTGAATAATACCTTCAATGGTCTTGCACCTAAAACGAATGGTTTATTGAATCTCGATCGTAGTGATACACATGTTCATGCCAAAAGATATAAGATAGTAATGATAGTACCACCTGCTTGTGGCACTGCCACGTAAGTCATATCGGTATAAAACGCATGAAGAAGCTCCATGTTGATGGATCTTTGGGCTCACTCATTTTTGAAAAGTTTGAGACATGCGAACCATGTCTATTGGTGTATATGCATGAAGAAACTCCATGCAAATGGACCGTTTGGACTCACTTGATTTTGAATCACTTGAGACATGCAAATCATACCACATGGGCAAGATGACTGAAAGCCTCGGTTTCAGTAAAATGGAACTAGAAAGCAACTTGTTGTAAGTAATACATTTTGATGTGTGCAGTCCAATGAGTGCTGAGGCGTGTAGTGGATATCGTTATGTTCTTACTTCATAGATGATTTGAGTAGATGTTGAGTATACTTACTTGATGAATCATGAGTCTGAATTATTGAAAGGTTCAAGTAATTTCAGGGTGAAGGTGAGAGATCGTCGTGACAAGAGGATAAAATATCTATGATATGATCATAGAGATGAATATCTGAATTACGAGTTTGTCACAAAATTAAGACATTGTGGAAATTGTTTCACAACTAATACAGCCTGAAACACCATAGTATGATGGTGTGTCCGAACATCATAACTGCACCCTATTGGATATGATGCATACCATGATGTCTCTTATCGAATTACCACGATAGTTTATGGGTTAGGCATTAGAGACAATCACATTCACTTTAAATAGGGCACCACGTAATTCCGATGAGATGACACCGTATGAACTATGGTTTAGAGAAACCTAAGCTGTCATTTGTTAAAAGGTTTGGGGCTGCAATGCTTATGTGAAAAGTTTCAGGCTGACAAGCTCGAACCCAAAGCGGATAAATGCATCTTCATAGGACACCCAAAACAGTTGGGTGTACCTCCTGTCTCAGATTCGAAAGCAATAAGGGATTGTTTCTAGAATCGGGTCCTTTCCCGAGGAAAAGTTTCTCTTGAAAGAATTGAGTGGGAGGATGGTGGAGACTTGATGAGGTTATTGAACCGTCTCTTGAACTAGTGTGTGGCAGGGCACAGGGAGTTGTTCCTGCGGCACCTACACCAATTGAGGTGGAAGCTTATGATAGTGATCATGAAACTTCAGATCAAGTCACTACCAAACCTCGTGGGATGACAACGATGCGTACTACTTCATAATGGTACGTAATCCTGTCTTGGAAGTCATGTTGCTAGACAACAATGAACCTACGAGCTATGGAGAAGCGATGGTGGGCCTGGATTCCAAAATGGCTCGAGGCCATATAATCCGAGAGAGGATCCATATATGAAAACAAAGTGTAGACTTTGGAAGAACTACTTGATGGTCGTAAGGCTATTAGGTACATATGGATTTTAAAAGGAAGACGGACAATGATGGTAAGTATCACCATTAAGAAAGCTCGACTTGTATTTAAGATGTTTTCCGACAAGTTCAAGGAGTTGACTACAATGAGACTTTCTCACTCATGGCGATGCTAAGAGTCTGTTGGAATTATATTAGCGATTACTGCATTATTTATGAAATCTTGCAGATAGGATGTCAAAACATTGTTTCCTCAACGATTTTCTTGAGGAAAGGTTGTATGTGATACAACCGGAAGGTTTTGTCAATCCTAAAAGATGCTAACAAGTATGCAAAGCTCCAGCAATCCTTCTAAGAACTGGAGTAAGCATCTCGGAGTTGGAATGTATGCTTTGATGAGATGATCAAAGTTTTTGGGTGTATACAAAGTTTATGAAAAACTTGTATTTCCAAAGAAGTGAGTGGGAGCACTATAGAATTTCTGATGAGTATGTGTTGTTGACATATTGTTGATCAGAAATGACGTAGAATTTCTGGAAAGCATATAGGGTTATTTGGAAAGTGTTTTTCAATGGAAAGCTTGGATTAAGCTACTTGAACATTGAGCATCAAGATCTATAAGGATAGATCAAAACGCTTAATGGAACTTTCAAATGAGCACATACCTTGACATGATCTTGAAGGTGTTCAAGATGGATCAGTCAAAGAAGGAGTTCTTGCCTGAGTTGTAAGGTATGAAGTTAAGACTTAAAGCTCGACCACGACAGGAGAAAGAGGAAGGACGAAGGTCGTCCCCTATGCTTTTTTCATAGGCTCTATACGGTATGCCATGCTGAGTACCGCACCTGATGTGTGCCTTGCCACATATCTGGCAAGAGGGTACAAAGGTAATCTAGGAGTAGATCACCAGATAGCGGTCTAAATTATCCTTAGAGGAATAAGGATATGTTTCTCGGTTATGGAGGTGATAAAGAGTTCGACATAAAGAGTTACGTCGATGCAAGCTTAACACCTATCCGGATAGCTCTGAGTAGAGATACCGGATATGTATAATGGAGCAACAATTTAGAATAGCTCCAAGTAGAACAGTTATTTGAAATGGCTCCAAATGTAGCGTAGTAGTTGCATCTACAAGATGACATAGAAATTTGTGAAGTACATACGGATCTGAATGTTGCAGACCCGTTGACTGAAACCTCTCTCACAAGCATAACATGATCAAACCCAGAACTCTTTGGGTGTTAGTCACATGGGGATGTGAGCTTGAGTGTTAATCACATATCGATGTGAACTGGATTATTGACTCTAGTGCAAGTGGGAGACTGTTGGAAATATGCCCTAGAGGCAATAATAAATTGGTTATTATTATATTTCCTTGTTCATGATAATCGTTTATTATCCATGCTAGAATTGTATTGATAGGAAACTCAGATACATGTGTGGATACATAGACAACACCATGTCCCTAGTAAGCCTCTAGTTGACTAGATCGTTGATCAATAGATGGTTACGGTTTCCTGACCATGGACATTGGATGTCGTTGATAACGGGATCACATCATTAGGAGAATGATGTGATGGACAAGACCCAATCCTAAGCCTAGCACAAGATCATGTAGTTCGTATGCTAAAGCTTTTCTAATGTCAAGTATCATTTCCTTAGACCATGAGATTGTGCAACTCCCGGATACCGTAGGAGTGCTTTGGGTGTGCCAAACGTCACAACGTAACTGGGTGGCTATGAAGGTACACTACAGGTATCTCCGAAAGTGTCTGTTGGGTTGGCACGAATCGAGACTAGGATTTGTCACTCCGTGTAAACGGAGAGGTATCTCTGGGCCCACTCGGTAGGACATCATCATAATGTGCACAATGTGATCAAGGAGTTGATCACGGGATTATGTGTTACAGAACGAGTAAAGAGACTTGCCGGTAACGAGATTGAACAAGGTATCGGGATACCGACGATCGAATCTTGGGCAAGTATCGTACCGCTAGACAAAGGGAATTGTATACGGGATTGATTGAATCCGTGACATCGTGGTTCATCCGATGAGATCATCGTGGAACATGTGGGAGCCAACATGGGTATCCAGATCCCGCTGTTGGTTATTGACCGAAGAGTTATCTCGGTCATGTCTGCATGGTTCCTGAACCCGTAGGGTCTACACACTTAAGGTTCGATGACGCTAGGGTTATAGGGAATAGATATATGTGGTTACCGAATGTTGTTTGGAGTCCCGGATGAGATCCCGGGCGTCACGAGGAGTTCCGAAATGGTCCGGAGGTAAAGATTTATATATGGGTCCTGTTTTGGTCGCCGGAAAAGTTTCGGGTTTTATCGGTAATGTACCGGGACCACCGGGAGGGTCCCGGTGGTCCACCAAGTGGGGCCACCAGCCCCGAAGGGCTGCATGGGCCAAGTGTGGGAGGGGACTAGCCCCTGGTGGGCTGGTGCGCCCCCCCACCAAGGCCCAAGGCGCAAGGGAGAGTGGAAGGGGGCAAACCCTAGGCTCAGATGGGCCTAAGGCCCACCTAGTGGTGCGCCCCCCTCTCTCCCCCTTTGGCCGTCCCCCTTAGATGGGATCTAGGGCTGGCCGCCACCCCTAGGGGTGGAAACCTAGGTGGGGCGCAGCCCCTCCCCTCCCCCTATATATACTTGAGGTTTTGGGCTGCCATAGACACGATTCAATCTCCTTCTTGGCGCAGCCCTACCCCTCTCCCTCCTCGTCTCTTGCGGTGCTTGGCGAAGCCCTGCTGGAGTACCACGCTCCTCCACCACCACCACGCCGTCGTGCTGCTGCTGGATGGAGTCTTCCCCAACCTCTCCTTCTCCCCTTGCTGGATCAAGGCGTAGGAGACGTCACCGGGATGTACGTGTGTTGAACATGGAGGTGCCGTCCGTTCGGCACTAGGATCATCGGTGATTTGAATCACGACGAGTACGACTCCATCAACCCCGTTCACTTGAACGCTTCCGCTTAGCGATCTACAAGGGTATGTAGATGCACTCTCCTTCCCCTCGTTGCTAGATTACTCCATAGATTGATCTTGGTGATGCGTAGAAAATTTTGAATTTCTGCTACGTTCCCCAACATCTCCATCATCACTTGCATTAATATTATCAGATTCAATATTTTCAATCTCTCTAACCCTAGCAAGTTGTTCATCGAGAAATTCACCAAGTGGCACAGTAGTATCAAGCATAGAAGTAGTTTCATCATAAGTGTCATGCATAGCAGAAGTGGCATCATCAATAACATGCGACATATCAGAACGAATAGCAGAAGCAGGTTTAGGTGTCGCAAGCTTACTCAAAACAGAAGGTGAATCAAGTGCAGAGCTAGATGGCAGTTCCTTACCTCCCCTCGTAGTTGAGGGATAAATCTTGGTTTTTGGATCTCTCAAGTTCTTCATAATGATAAGCAGATATAAATCTCAAGTGACTCAAAGAATAGAGCTATGCTCCCCGGCAACGGCGCCAGAAAATAGTCTTTATAACCCACAAGTATAGGGGATCGCAACAGTTTTCGAGGGTAAAGTATTTAACCCAAATTTATTGGTTCGACACAAGGGGAGCCAAAGAATATTCTCAAGTATTAGCAGCTGAGTTGTCAATTCAACCACACCTGGAAACTTAGTATCTACATCAAAGTATTTAGTAGCAAAGTAATATGATAGTAGTGGTAACGGTAGCAAAAGGTAACAGTAGCAAAAGTGATGTTTTTGGTATTTTGTAGTGATGATAGCAATAGCAACGGAAAAGTAAATAAGCGAAGAACAATATGTGGAAAGCTCGTAGGCAATGGATCGGTGATGGAGAATTATGCCGGATGCGGTTCATCATGTAACAATCATAACATAGGGTGACACAGAACTAGCTCCAATTCATTAATATAATGTAGGCGTGTATTCCGAATATAGTCATACAGGCTTATGGAAAAGAACTTGCATGACATCTTTTGTCCTACCCTCTCGTGGCAGCGGGGTCCTAATGGAAACTAAGGGATATTAAGGCCTCCTTTTAATAGAGTACCGGAACAAAGCATTAGCACATAGTGAATACATGAACTCCTCAAACTATGGTCATCACCAGGAGTGGTCCCGATTATTGTCACTTCGGGGTTGCCGGATCATAACACATAGTAGGTGACTATAGACTTGCAAGATAGGATCAAGAACACTCATATATTGATGAAAATATAATAGGTTCAGATCTGAAATCATGGCACTCGGGCCCTAGTGACAAGCATTAAGCGTAGCAAAGTCATAGAAACATCAATCTCAGAACAGTGGATACTAGGGATCAAACCCTAATAAAACTAACTCGATTACATGATAGATCTCATCCAACCCATCACCGTCCAGCAAGCCTACGATGGAATTACTCACGCACGGCGGTGAGCATCATGAAATTGGTGATGGAAGATGGTTGATGATGACGATGGCGACGGATTCCCCTCTCCGGAGCCCCGAACGGACTTCAGATCAGCCCTCCCGAGAGGTTTTAGGGCTTGGCGGTGGCTCCGTATCGTAAAACGCGATGAATCTTTCTCCTTGATTTTTTTCTCCCTGAAACCAAATATATAGAGTTGGAGTTGAGGTCGGAGGAGCTCCAGGGGGCCCACGAGGTAGGGGGCGCCCTCGGGGGGCGCCCTCCACCCTCGTGGATAGGTGGTGGGCCCCCTGGTCTTCATATTTTGCAATGATTTTTTATTATTTCCAAAAAGATGTTTCGTGAAGTTTTAGGTTATTCCGAGAACTTTTGTTTCTGCACATAAATAACACCATGGCAATTCTGCTAAAAACAGCGTCAGCCCGGGTTAGTTCCATTCAAATCATGCAATTTAGAGTCCAAAACAAGGGCAAAAGTGTTTGGAAAAGTAGATACGATGGAGAAGTATCACCCCTCGCTGCCATGTCATCCAACGCCTTCACCTACTCTAACCCGTTCGTCGCCGACCCTGCTGAAATAAGCGACACCAACGTCCCGCACACATCCCCGTCGTCCTCGACGCCTCCACCTCCATGTATTTTGCGTGGAAGACGTACTTCTCGCTGCTTTTCCACGAGAACAACCTCATGGATCATGTGGACGACACCGTTGATTCCCGCGCCATGGTGGACGACTCCGAGTGGACCGCGATCGACGCCACGATCATCCGGTGGTTCTTCACCAGCATCTCCAAGGACCTGTTCCACACAGTCGTGAGCGCCGATGACAACGCCCGCGCCCTATGGGTTAAGCTGAACGGCCCCCTTCGCTGGTAGTGTCGATCTTTGGCAAGCCCGTCTCGGTCATCCCAACTCCATCGTTATGCGTCTGATTCTTCGGAGTTTTTCTTTCTCATGTAATAAGGTTGACGACCAGACTTGTGAGGCTTGCCGTCTTGGCAAGCACGTTCGTCTTCCCTTTAGCGAGTCTACAAACATTTCCACCTTTTCGTTTCAGTTATTGCATAGTGATGTTTGAACGTCCCCGGTTGCGAGCAGCACGGGCTACTTATACTATTTGGTGATATTGGATGACTTTTCTCATTATGTGTGGACATTCCCTCTCCGTCGCAAATCCGACGCTCTTGCCACACTCACAACATTTTATTCATATGTCACCACACAGTTCGGTCGTCCTATTCTCGCCTTGCAAACTGACAATGACAAGGAGTTTGACAACGTCGCCGTCCCCAATCTTCTTGCGTCCCACGGCACCGTCTTTCGCCTCATTTGTCCCTACACGTCACAGCAGAATGGTCACGCTGAGCGCGTCATTCGCACTCCTAATGACTGTGTTCGCACGTTGCTCTTCCACTCCTACGTGCCTCCTCGGTTCTGGCCGGACGCGCTCGCGACCGCCAGCCTCCTTATTAACATTCGGCCGTGTCGTTCACACTGGAACTACACTCCTCACCAACTCCTCTTCGGTGCAGTTCCATCTTATGATGGTCTTTGCATCTTCGGGTGTCTCTGTTATCCTAGCACCGCGTCCATTGCTCCTCACAAACTCGCTCCCCGGTCGCTTCCTTGCATCTTCCTTGGTTATCCTCCGAACACCAAATATTACCGGTGCTATGATCCAGTGTCCCACCATGTTTTTACTTCGCGGCACGTGTACTTTGATGAGCCGGTGTTCCCGTTTCAGCAGGTACTATCACCCTCAGCGTCTCCCGCGGCGCGGTTCGCCCTAATAACCCACAAGTATAGCGGATCGCAACAGTTTTCAATAAGTAAGAGTGTCGAACCCAACGAGGAGCTAGAGGTAGAACAAATATTCCCTCAAGTTCTATCGACCACCGATACAACTCTACGCACACTTGACGTTCGCTCTACCTAGAACAAGTATGAAACTAGAAGTACTTCGTAGGTGTTGTTGGATAGGTTTGCAAGATACTAAAGATTACGTAAATAAAAAGTAGGTGATGTTTAGATAAAGACACAACTAAATTAGTTTTAGTAGAGAGCTTTTTGTTACGAGAAATTTATTTGTCCCTAGGCAGTCGATAACTAGACCGGTAATCATTATTGTAATTTTATTTGAGGGAGAGGCATAAGCTAACATACTTTCTCTACTTGGATCATATGCACTTATGATTGGAACTCTAGCAAGCATCCGCAACTACTAAAGATCATTAAGGTAAAACCCAACCATAGCATTAAAGTATCAAGTCCCCTTTATCCCATACACAAACAACCTACTTACTCGGGTTTGTGCTTCTGTCACTCACACCACCCACCATAAGCAAATCATGAACATATTGCAAACCCTACAGCGGGAATCCCTCACGCTTGCGCGACACAGAGAGCACCATAGGACATCACCAATAATAAAACATGCAACTCAAACCAATCTTGATCATCAAATAACCCATAGGACAAAGCGGATCTACTCACACATCATAGGATAGCCATACATCATTGGGAAATAATATATAGCGTTGAGCACCACGTTTAAGTAGAGATTACATCGGGTAAAAGAGGGGTTACACCGGTGCATAGAGGGGGGAAGAGTTGCTGATCATGGCGGTGAAGTTGTTGGTGTATATTGCGGCGATGATGATGGCCCCGGCGGCGTTCCGGCGCCACCGGGAGAGAGGGGGTGATACGTCTCCAACGTATCTATAATTTTTTATTGCTCCATGCTATATTATCGACTGTTTTGGACATTATTGGGCTTTATTATCCACTTTTATATTATTTTTGGGAATAACCTATTAACCGGAGGCCCAACCCATAATTGTTGTTTTCTGCTTGTTTTAGGGTTTCGAAGAAAAGGAATATCAAACGGAGTCCAGACGGAATGAAACCTTCAGGAACGTGATTTTCTCACCGAATACAACTCAGGAGACTTGGACCCTTCCTCAAGCCAGCTAACAAGAGGCCACGAGGTAGGGGGGCGCGCCCTACCCTACCAGGCGTGCCCCCACCCTCGTGGGCCCCCTGTTGCTCCACCGACGTACTTCTTCCTCCTATATATATCCACGTACCCCCAAACGATCAGAAAGGGAGCCAAAAACCTAATTCCACCGCCGCAACTTTCTGTATCCATGAGATCCCATCTTGGGGCCTGTTCCGGAGCTCCACCGGAGGGGGCATCGATCACGGAGGGCTTCTACGTCATCATCCAAGCCCTTCCGATGAAGTGTGAGTAGTTTACTTCAGACCTACGGGTCCATAGTTAGTAGCTAGATGGCTTCTTCTCTCTTTTTGGATCTCAATACAATGTTCTCGCCCTTTCTCGTGGAGATCTATTCGATGTAATCTTCTTTTTGCGGTGTGTTTGTTGAGACCGATGAATTGTGGGTTTATGATCAAGTCTATCTATGAATAATATTTGAATCTTCTCTGAATTCTTTTATGTATGATTGGTTATATTTGCAAGTCTCTTCGAATTATCAGTTTGGTTTGACCTACTAGATTGGTTGTTCTTGCCATGTGAGAAGTGCTTAGCTTTGGGTTTGATCTTGCGGTGTCCTTTCCCAGGGACAGAAGGGGCAGCAAGGCACGTATTGTATCATTGCCATCGAGGATAACAAGATGGTTTTTTTTACCATATTGCATGAAATTATCCCTCTACATCATGTCATCTTGCTTAAGGCGTTACTCTGTTTTTAACTTAATACTCTAGATGCATGTTGGATAGCGGTCGATGAGTGGAGTAATAGTAGTAGATGCAGGCAGGAGTCGGTCTACTTGTCTCGGACGTGATGCCTAT
Source organism: Triticum urartu (assembly GCF_003073215.2). Lineage (NCBI taxonomy): Eukaryota > Viridiplantae > Streptophyta > Magnoliopsida > Poales > Poaceae > Triticum > Triticum urartu. The sequence goes on along the minus strand of NC_053027.1, from coordinate 168,848,322 downwards.
ATACATGATAACACCTAGATATTCTCATAACTATGCTCAATTCTGTCAATTGCTCAACAGTAATTTGTTCACCCACTGTAGAATACTTATGCTCTTGAGAGAAGCCACTAGTGAAACCTATGGCCCTTGGGTCTCTTTCTCATCATATTAATCTCCATCACTTTATTATTGCTTTGCTTTTACTTTTTACTTTGCATCTCTATACCAAAAATACCAAAATATTATTTATCATCTCTATCAGATATCACTTTCGTAAGTGACCGTGAAGGGATTGACAACCCCTAAGCGCGTTGGTTGCGTTGAGCTATTGTTTTTGTGTAGGTACGAGGGACTCGTGCGTAGCATCCTACTGGATTCATACCTTGGTTCTCAAAAACCGAGGGAAATACTTACGCTACTTTGCTGCATCACCCTCTCCTCTTCGGGGAAATCCAACGCAGTGCTCAAGAGGTAGCAAGAAGAATTTCTGGCACCGTTGCCGGGGAGTCTACGCAAAAGTCAACATACCAAGTACCCATCGCAATCCCTATATCCCGCATTACATTATTTGCCATTTGCCTCTCGTTTTCCTCTCCCCCAATTCACCCTTGCCGTTTTATTCGCCCTCTCTCTCTCTATCCTCCCTCTCTTTCTCTATTTGCCTCTTTTGCCCGTTTGCTTTTTGTTTGCTTGTGTGTTAGTTTGCTTGTTTGTCGCGATGGCTCAAGATAATACTAAATTGTGTGACTTCACCAATACCAATAATAATGATTTCCTTAGCACTCCAATTGCTCCTCTTACCGATGCTGAATCTTGTGAAATTAATACTGCTTTGCTGAATCTTGTCATGAAAGATCCGTTCTCCGGCCTTCCTAGTGAAGATGCCGCTACCCATCTTAATAGCTTCGTTGATTTGTGTGACATGCAAAAGAAGAAAGATGTCGATAATGATATTGTTAAATTTAAGCTATTTCCTTTTTCGCTTAGAGATCGTGCTAGAGCTTGGTTTTCATCTTTGCCTAAAAATAGTATTGATTCATGAAACAAGTGCAAAGATGCTTTTATCTCTAAGTATTTTCCTCCCGCTAAGATCATCTCTCTTAGAAATGATGTTATGAATTTTAAGCAACTTGATCATGAACATGTTGCACAAGCTTGGGAGAGAATGAAAATAATGATACGTAATTGCCCTACTCATGGTTTAAATTTGTGGATGATTGTTCAGAATTTTTATGCCGGATTGAATTTTGCTTCTAGAAATCTTTTAGATTCGGCCGCGAGAGGCACTTTTATGGAAATCACTTTAGGAGAAGCTACTAAACTCCTAGATAATATTATGGTTAATAATTTTCAATGGCATACTGAAAGATCTACTAATAAAAAGGTGCATGCGATAGAAGAAATTAATGTTTTGAGTGGAAAGATGGATGAACTTATGAAATTATTTGCTAATAAGAGTGTTTCTTCTGATCCTAATGATGCGCCCTTGTCTACTTTGATTGAGAATAATAATGAATCTATGGATGTGAATTTTGTTGGTAGGAACAATTTTGGTAACAACGCGTATACAGGAAATTTCAATCCTAGGCCCTATCCTAGTAATCCCTCTAATAATTATGGTAATTCCTAAAACAAATCTTATGGAAATTATAATAAGATGCCCTCTGATTTTTAATCTAATATTAAATAATTTATTACTTCGCAAAAGAATTTTAATGCTATGATTGAAGAAAATTGCTTAAGATTGATGATTTGGCTAGGAACGTTGATAGAATTGCTCTTGATGTTGATTCTTTGAAACTTATATCTATTCCACCTAAGCATGATATCAATGAGTCTCTCAAAGCCATGCGAATTTCCATTGATGCGTGCAAGAAAGAACCGCTAGGATACGTGCTAAGAAAGATGCCTTTATAAAAGCGTGTTCTTCTAGTTCCTATGAAAATAATGATGAAGGTATAAAAGTTATTGATGTGTCCCCTATTAAATCTTTGTTTTGCAATATGAATCTTGATAATGATGGGACTGAATATAATCCACCTTTACCTAGAAGCCGTTCCAATAATTCTGAATCTTTTGATCTTGATGCTAAATTTGATAAAAGTGGTATTGAAGAAATTAAAACCCTATATGTTGCTAAACCCACTATTATGGATTTCAAGGAATTTAACTATGAAAATTGCTCTTTGATTGATTGTATTTCCTTGTTGCAATCCGTGCTAAAATCTACTCACGCTTATAGTCAAAATAAAGCGTTTACTAAAAATATCGTTGATGCCTTGATGCAATCTTATGAAGAAAAACTTGAATTGGAAGTTTCTATCCCTAGAAAACTTTATGATGAGTGGGAACCAACTATTAAAATTGAAATTAAAGATTATGAGTTTTATGCTTTGTGTGATTTGGGTGCTAGTGTCTCTACTATTCCCAAAACTTTGTGTGATTTGCTAGATTTCCGTAATTTTGATGATTGCTCCAGGTTGCATCTTAATAGATTTAATGGATATTTCTTTGGTGGAATTTATGCAACCCGTATAGCTAATTTTCTGGGTATAGACATACGTGAGGATGATATTGAGTTGCCTCCTGCTTATTTAGATTATGAGGCTATGGTTCATCATTAGTTTGTTGAGAGGAACGATCAGTTCCTTCAGTACCGACTAATCTTTGATAGACGACGCACCTATCACATCGCTCTCCTTGCTTATACTTTTTTTGACTTTCAGGAAAAAGGAAGATATGTTATTACCAGAGAGGAGGCAGATGAGTACGAGAGGAGAGCGGAGGCCGCTCATCGCCACGCTGCAGCTCAGGAGGCAATAGCCGCTGCATCGCAGTACGACCCCAACTATTACTATGGATATCAGCCAGGCCAACCGTGGCCATAGACCATCTTAGGCTAAAAGCCTAAGCTTGGAGGAGTACGTATTTCTCACCGACATTACATTCATGTTCACACACTCATTGCTAGATGTCGGTGCTCATATCTTTTCATTTTATCATCCATGTTAGTTTATTTTCCTTTTCATGCTTTCTTCTTGTGTGTTTAATAAACCTTAAGAAAAACAAAAAAATAGGTGTAGCTTTTTATTAGTTTACTTTCCATGCTTGTAGTAGTAATTAAAAAGAAAACCCAAAAAGATTTCCTGTTCTTCTTTTACTTGGGAGCTTTCCCGTGTAAATAGTTTTATTTCTTTTCTTTTCTTTGGGGGGTCGATAGGAGAAGACCATAATTAAATTATTGAAGTTGCTCTTATATGCATTATTGTTGATCTGACAAAAGAGCCCCTATTGCCTTGTCTTCTCCTGCTTATTGAATACTTGCAGATTCCAGCTTAGTCCAATGCACGTGCACTGTTATTATTATTCACATCATTCGATCGTGCAAGTGAAAGGCAATTATGACGATATATGATGGACTGACTGAGATAAGAAAAGCTGGTATGAACTCGACCTCTTTTGTTTTTGTAAATATGGTTAGTTCATCGTTCCTGATTCAGCCTATTATGGATAAACATGTTTGTAATGACAACTAGAGATCATAGTTTCTTGTGCCATGCCTGATTAGCTAGGAGCTTATAATGGTTTACCTTGCTTGCCAACATGCTATTAAAAGGGTTATGATGTGGTATGATAGGGTGGTATCCTCCTCTGAATGATTTAAGTGACTTGACGTGGCACATGTTCACACATGTAGTTGAAACAAAATCAATATAGCCTTCATGATATGTATGTTCATGGTGGATTATATCCTACTCATGCTTGCATTCAGTGTTGATTAATTTTAATGCATGTTCATGACTGTTGTCGCTCTCTAGCTAGTCGCTTCCCAGTCTTTTGCTAGCCTTCACCTGTACTAAGCGGGAATACTGCTTGTGCATCCAATCCCATAAACCTCAAAGTTATTCCAGATGAGTCCACTATACCTTCCTATATGCGGTATCTACCTGCCGTTTCAAGTAAATTTGTATGTGCCAAACTCTAAACCTTCAAATAATCATCTTGTTTTGTATGCTCGAATAGCTCATGTATCAACTAGGGTTGTCCGTATCTTTCATGTTAGGCGGGTTATTTTCAAGAGGAGTGGACTCCGCTCCTCACTCACGAGAAAGTGGCCGGTCACCGGGATGCTCAGTCCCATGCTTTATGCAAACTAAATCAAAATAATTACAAAAAAAACTTCCCATGAGACTGTTGTTAGTTGGAGGCACTCGTTGTTTCGAGCAAGCCATGGATTGATGCTTGTTGGTGGAGGGGGAGTATAAACTTTACCATTCTGTTTGGGAACCGCCTATAATGTGTGTAGCATGAAAGATATCGCCATCTCTTGGTTGTTATGTTGACAATGAAAGTATACCGCTCAAAATATTATTCATCTCTATTTCAAAACCGAGCTCTGGCACCTCTACAAATCTCTGCTTCCCTCTGCGAAGGGCCTATCTATTTACTTTCATATTGAGTCATCACCCTCTTATTAAAAAGCACCAGTTGGAGAGCACCACTATCATTTGCATTCATTACTATTAGTTTACATTGAGTATGACTTGACTGGATCTCTTTTACCATGAATTACAATGTCTAGTCGGTCCTTGATCTTTAAAGGTGCTCTGCATTTATATTTTGCGGTCTCAGAAAGGGCTAGCGAGATACCATCTTGTTATATCACATCATTATTGTTTTGAGAAAGCGTTGTCATCTGAGATTTATTATTATTGCTCGCTAGTTGATTATGCCATTGATATGAGTAAACATGAGCCCTATGCGTTATTGTGAATATGGTTAGTTCATAATCTTCGCTGAAAACTTGAATGCTGGCTTTACATATTTACAACAACAAGAGCAAACAGAGTTTGTAATTTTTTTTCTTTATCTCTTTCAGTTTATCAACTGAATTGCTTGAGGACAAGCAATGGTTTAAGCTTGGGGGAGTTAATACGTCTCCATCGTATCTACTTTTCCAAACACTTTTGCCTTTATTTTGGACTCTAACTTGCATGATTTGAATGGAACTAATCCGGACTAACGTTGTTTTCAGTAGAATTGCCATGGTGTTATTTATGTGCAGAAACAAAAGTTATCGGAATGACCTGAAACTTCACGGAATATCTTTTCAGAAATAATAAAAAATCATTGCAAAAGATGAAGACCAGGGGGCCCACCACCTGTCCACGAGGGTGGAGGGCGCCCCCCTAGGGTGCGCCCCCCTACCTCGTGGGCCCCCTGGAGCTCCTCCGACCTCAACTCCAACTCTATATATTTGGTTTCGGGGAGAAAAAAATCAAGGAGAAAGATTCATCGCGTTTTACGATATGGAGCCACCGCCAAGCCCTAAAACCTCTCGGGAGGGCTGATCTGGAGTCCGTTCGGGGCTCCGGAGAGGAGAATCCGTCGCCATCGTCATCATCAACCATCCTCCATCACCAATTTCATGATGCTCACCGCCATGCATGAGTAATTCCATCGTAGTCTTGCTGGACGGTGATGGGTTGGATGAGATCTATCATGTAATCGAGTTAGTTTTATTAGGGTTTGATCCCTAGTATCCACTATGTTCTGAGATTGATGTTGCTATGACTTTGCTATGCTTAATGCTTGTCACTAGGGCCCGAGTGCCATGATTTCAGATCTGAACCTATTATATTTTCATCAATATATGAGTGTTTTTTATCCTATCTTGCAAGTCTATAGTCACCTACTATGTGTTATGATCCGGCAATTCTGAAGTGACAATAATCGGGACCACTCCCGGTGATAACCATAGTTTGAGGAGTTCCTGCATTCACTATGTGCTAATGCTTTGTTCCGGTACTCTATTAAAAGGATGCCTTAATATCCCTTAGTTTTCATTAGGACCCCGCTGCCACGGGAGGGTAGGACAAAAGATGCCATACAAGTTCTTCTCCATAAACACGTATGACTATATTCGGAATACATGCCTACATTATATTAATGAATTGGAGCTAGTTCTGTGTCACCCTATGTTATGATTGTTGCATGATGAACCGCATCCGGCATAATTCTCCATCAGCGATCCATTGCCTACGAGCTTTCCACATATTGTTCTTCGCTTATTTACTTTTCCGTTGCTATTGCTATCATCACTACAAAATACCAAAAACATCACTCTTACTAATGTTACCTTTTGCTACCGTTACCACTACTATCATATTACTTTGTTACTAAATACTTTGCTGCAGATACTAAGTTTCTAGGTGTGGTTGAATTGACAACTCAGCTGCTGATACTTGAGAATATTTTTTGACTCCCCTTGTGTCGAATCAATAAATTTAGGTTGAATACTTTACCCTCGAAAACTGTTGCGATCCCCTATACTTGTGGGTTATCAAAGGGTTGGAGAAGGGGACGGCGCGGCTGTGGTAGGGTGGCGCGGCAGGGGAGGAGGACGCGCGGGGAGGCGCGCGTGGAGAGGGGTGGCGGCGGTGGCGGTTAGGGTTTGCGGAGCGGGAGGATCGACCTGCGATAGATATCAGATAGAGAATGATTTGGTGCGTCGATAATTGATTGGTCGTGCACTAGGCACATATATATAGGTATAAGGGGTGCGACCGGTATCTTATGGTTTAATATACACGTACATACATTGGAAGACAGACACTATAGATACTGCATACGAAACCTAGATCTACGTGACACGAAGGTTGCATAGTAAGAGTATGTGTGTGGATGCAGTTTTGGAGAAACCATTTGGAAGGGAAGATAATAGTAGTACTATACTGTACAGTTCTTGCTTCGTGTGCGGTAGAGTCAGGTTGTGATTTTTCTCAATCGTGTGGTGTGGTGATGACGTAAAATTGGAGGGTCAACGCCTTGAGCCACTTAAATGAAGTAACCTGGCCGCCCAGCTGCCGGGTGGAGTTTCCTACACTCCGCTGTCATCGAGGTTGCTTAATCGTTTGCGCCATGAACAAGAACAAAATCCCCACATCAGCACGGCAGCTACCCCGAAGGGCAAAAGTCCACCGTGAATATTTTGTTTCTCGTCTTCACCGGATGAACGATAGTAGAGTAAAAGTTTTCCTCTATCACATCGGTAAACCCCTTGATTCTGGCCTCGTTTCATCTCATCTGCGAAAATGTCAAAAGACGAAGTATAGTAGATTACTCTACCCAGTTTCTTCTTCACAGACAGACGAGACCTTTTCTCCTTGTAAAACGACACTTGCCCGTCGCACAAGTTTTTAACAAGGTAAAGTTAGGAAAACGATTGATGTGAGTTCTCGTAAAACAATAGAAAATCGAGAGCAGCCAAGTCAACACTCGAGGAGTTCAAAAATAAAATAGTAAAAGAAAAAGTCAGCACTTGAGACTTTGACGCTGAGGTTTTTACTAGTGCACTTACAGCGGGCCTGTGCACGAGCATGGCCCACTGGTCAGAGGAAGGGTGGGAATCCAGTTAATGATGGGCTAGGCGGTTAGGGCATCTTCAGCCGTGCCCCAGGAAGGCCTTTCCATGCGTTTTTTTAGCTGGCGCCGAAAAATCGGCCCAGTCGTGCCACCAGGAGCCCGATTTTCGCTGGCTTGGGCCGAAAACAGCGCCGGCGGATCCAGGCCGAACCCGGCGCGCTGGTGGGCGCCCGGGGGCGCCGGGGTGAACTGTTTTGGCGCGAAACAGCCGCGGGCCCGCCGCGTCAGTGACTCTACCCTCTTCTTGCCCTTTTGTCGTCCTCATCGCCTCATTTCCCACGGCGAATCAATACCAAAGCTGTCGCGCCGGTCAGCCTGCGCCATTGATGCCTCACGGGCGGCGCGGTGAAGGCCGGATGACGCGCGTCCCTCGCCCGCCACGCGTACTCACGGCGGCTCGCGCACGGGCGACGCCTCGGCCTATATAAGACGCGCCCCAGCGCACTCGGCGACTCGTACTCTCTCGCCGTCGTCGTTCCTCCCTCTCCTCTCTCTCGCCGTCGTCGTTCCTCCCTCTCCTCTCTCTCGCCGTCTCCAGCACCTATGGCCGAGCGCTTCCCAGGCGACGACGCGGCGGCAAACGGCTTCGTCCGCCGCCATCTTCACGAGAGCGAGACTCGCCTCCTTTTCAAGGCCGAGTACCCGGTCTCGCCGGACATGCGGGTACCCGGGGCATGGAGGATCAACGCCGCCGGCGTGCCGGTGCCCCCGATACCCACCGGCGCGGCGAGGCGTGTGAAGATCGCACGCATCCGCTCGTCCCTGCCGCGTGCGGCGAGGGAGGGGCCACGGTACGTCCCCGATAGCCCGCTCTGGGAGCCCTACTTCCGCCGCCGTCACGCCGAGCAGCTCGAGGCCACCAATGGCGTCGAGCCCTCCGGCAGGCTCAATGCCGTCGGCCGGCGTCGGTGGTGGGGCGTGCCCGGGCGCACGTTGGAGGCCATCCTCGAGTACATCGAGGGCGGCAACACGCCGCGCCTCGAGTACCCCGCTCCCCCGTCCTTCACACGCCGTCGGGGAAGCTCCTGAACCTCGAGGCGCATGGAGACCGGGGGGTCCTCCTCCTCGTCCGGCGGCTCCCCCTGCCTCCACCTCCGCCCCGTCAAGCCGGAGCCCCAGGGCGCGCCTGTCAGCGCGCGCACCCGCAGCTCCGGTGTCCGTATCGGCGACAACGCCTCCCCCACCGGCCGCTTCGTCCTCGTCGAGCCCAAGCCGGAGCCCGGCCTCCCCGTGGAGTACGAGGAGATAGCCCGGCGTGGCTTCTCCGACGAGGACGCCCTGCGGTGGGCGCGGGACGACTACCTCCGCGACGAGATGGTCCGGCAGCGCCGGGCCCTGGAGGAGATCGCCGCCCGCAAGCGTGGGCGCGAGGACGAGCACGGCGTCGTGGTCCTCGACAGCAACGACGACGACGACGCCTCCGGACCGTCCAACCCGCCGCGCCAACCGGGGGAGGGATGCAGCAGGGACGGCGGAGGCGTCGGCGGGGGCGACGACGACGGCGGTGACTACACGCGGTTCTACAGTCTCCTCGGCATGTAGAACCGCGTGGGCGGGCGGCGAGGGAGACGGCGGGGTAGCCCGCGGTAGTTTTTCCTTTTTTATAAAATATGTTTAAATTTAAACAAACTCAAACATGTTTGCATTGTGTTTGCGCCGAATTTAAACATTTTAAAAA
>NC_053027.1:168769446-168838240 GCF_003073215.2 Triticum urartu | reverse complement strand
CCTTGTTAAGGGGTCTATTGTACTATTACGGGCTGGATTTTCATGATCTGGCCCCGGATTCCCTTCTTCACATCTCATCATTCATTGTCGTATGTGAGGCCTTCCTCGCATTGCCCCTCACTACGGTCTATGGCTCAAGACCTTCGATGTGAAGCCGAAAGATGGTTGAGGGGCAGTACGCAGCATGCGGAGGTGCTTTAATAAGCAAAATTGCTGACGCTCCATGGCCAAAGGGTTCCTTTCCAGAGGTGTCCGGATTGTGGCAGCGGGAGTGGTTCTACATCACAGCTCCCCGAAGTGCCAAATGGGTAGCTGCCCCTGTCTATCGCTCGGCCCCCCCACCACAACTGATGTCATGGATCGGCAGGGGGCTGAGCTGGGGTCTAGCCAAGGACGTGCCAATACTGCAGAGTTGTATCCGAGATCTCTTTGAGGGAGATTTCAGTCTGGTTATGGTAATTCAAGTTATGCTGGTTCGTCAAGTCCAGCCTTGCAAACGCCGGCCCCCTCTAAGGAAGGACCGCGCACTATTCAGCATTTCCTCGGCATGACGCACGAGGAGATTTACAAATTGTTCTTTGGACCCCAAATAGAGTGTCCAGACACCACCGAGGACGTGGGCCTGAGATGTAACCGCCCCGCTGCGCAAGTAAGTAATCCCCAGGCCGAACACATTATCCTTTTGTTTATCATGACATCATTCTGACGAATCGCTCTTTGACGAGGACTGGATAGCAAAGGCGAAGATGATCCGGTGTTCGGCCCCCCTTCCTGAAGGCTTGGATAATCTGGTGCTGGAAAAGATGCTCGAGCCAGCACCTCATCTAGTGCCCTCAAAGGAATATGAAGGGGGAATAAAGAGGGCGAAAGCAGGCCTCCATCGCTACCTATTCCAATTGAAGGAATGAGCGCCTCCGCGAGGGAGGATAACCAAGGGGAAGAATCTGACATTCTCCCTTCCCAAGGAAGGAAGAGGACTACCTCTGAAGACCCGGAAACTAAGGTTTCCAAACGGGAGAAGAAATCTCCGCCAGAGGGTCCTACCTCGGAGGGTATTCTTGCCGCACAATGTCCGTGCGGGGATCAGCCCTCTACCAAGCTGTAAGTAGTCAAAAAGTACTTAATAGTGAAGATTTCATATCTTACTTGTGAAGACAATAATCGATGCTTATAAATTGTAGTCCGGATCGTAGCCCTTCTCGACAGAGTTCATCTTCAGGGGATCTTCTTCCGGAGATGATGGAGAGCGAAACGCCTCCCCCGGACTCCCCAACTCAAGAAGCGGGCGACCTTAAAGTGTCGTCACGAAGGGTATCTCCAGATCCACTATTGCCGGAAGATAACCCATTGGCTGCACAGCGTCCCCAGTATCCGGCTCCCGAGGAGAGCGACAGCAAGGATCCGTACAGTGTGCGGTCGGACATGCTGAAGGATCTTCTGGGGCAAGCTATCGTCTCGGAAGCACATCGTACGCTAATGGGTACGATAATTGAAAGGATTTCATCCGCCGAAAGCGGTTTGCATGAAGCTTTTATGAGTCTGCTGAAAGTCTTCGAGGTATGTGAAATAATGTATGCCTTTAACGGTACCGCATACGTTAGGTATGCCCATGCAGATAGTAGCCCCTGAGATTCTAGTTGTCGTCAAGAACGGCGGCAAACAGAGGATCATTGTCCCAGGTAATAACCAGACCGCCTTTATGTGCAGGTGGCTGAAGCTCGGGTGGCTAGCCGGACTGATGGGTTTGCCGAACTAAAGCGGCAGCTAGATGTGGCAGATGCCGATATCGTGCTTGTCAACAAGCAGCTTGACAAGGCGCAAGGTGAGTGATTTTTCTGGTGATCGTCACATAGTAAGAGGAGCATGACGCCAGCATCTTTAATATGTTGTGACTGCAGATGGAGCTGCCACCGTGGAGACCCTTCGGGCGGAGCTTGCCCGAGCCAAGGAGCAAGCGAGGAGTAGCAATGCAGCGGCTTTAAAGGCGTTCGAAGAGTTAAGGGCCGAACAAGCCGTGCATTGCGAGAGCAAGGAGAAAATAGCCAAGATGGCTGTAGAATTAAAAGATGCTGCTGACCGTTACCTGCTTCTTGAAGAAGAAGACCGGGCAAAAGCGACGGACCTGGAGAAGGCCCGGGTGGCTGCCAAGGAAGCCCGCTCCAAAATTAGAGCGACGAAGGAGGAGCTGAATCAAGCTGCAGATATCGTGTCTGGGAAGCACTTCTTGTTGCGGACTAAGTTCGGAGATCCGAAGTATGCTCCTCTGGACCGGCTATGGAGTTCTGCGGAGGAGTACTTGGATTTGGCTGCAAGTGCTGCTGATGTAGCCGAGTACTTCAAGGATCAGAAAGGTCCTGAAGTGGAGAAGCTGTTCTGGTCACAGTTTCACGCTCCAGTCCGTCCTCTTCTGCTGAATGAGCGATTGACCGGTTGGGCCGAGCTCCATAGGTTGTCCGGACTTGCCATGAGGTCCGTTGTGGATCACCTGTGGCCAGGAGGGCCAAGGCCGAGTAGCTACTTTAGCTTAGTGCAACAATTCCTTGAAGTTGTGCCATGCATCGATGCTGTAAAGAGATCAGCATGCATAGAAGGTGCGCGGATGGCCCTAGCCCGTGTCAAAACATACTAGGCGGATATGGAGGCCACCACTATTGCGGCACAGGGTTCGGCCATAGGCCGAGTGGCTGCCCAATATGGTGCGCGTACGTACATGACCGGGAAACGACCCTTCTTTAATGCGGAGGAATCCCAAAGATTCCGATTAGTCATTGAGTGGTTGACCAGTCTCTCTCTATATCGTGACAGTCAGTTTTCGGCTTTCTCTACCGAGGTGCTCATCCGGATGAACCAGGGCACAATCGCAGTAGTTCTCCCAGTGCTATCTTAGACGATATAACGGAATGTAAGGTACCAAAACGTGGGAGCCGGAAACCAACATTTGACAAAGACATGATTCGGAGCTGGTGCATATAGGGCCAAACTCACGACGCCGAACACTCCCTAAGGTGTTTGGTCTTTATAACAGATACCGGGCTAAACAATTCCCTTTATAAGAAACCCCATGTGTCCAGGTACATGCAAAATCCTGGCGTGGCCACATGCCAATAACGCCGGCATCCTTCTCGGTTGTATGGAGTATCCGGAGGATGTGAGCAACAAGAGACAGTAAAAAGGTTTGTGTAGGGCCTTAATCTAAAAAGAAACCTTCAGGCGGGTCCCTGGTGCACGTCTGCGCCTGTGTCTCCGTTGTGCCGTGTCCTGGATGGGTGTCGCACGATTGCAACCTACAAAAGGAAAGAATTTAGGTGCCGAAAAGAAGAATAAGTTATCAGAATTCCAGAGAAGCCTAGTTGAGCCGGGCTGGCCCTGATTATACGCGGGAAGCCACTGGTATCATTTTATGAGGGTTCGAAAACCAATCTCATGCATGTATGATGGAACGCCGGACTCGTCTAACCGTGTCTGTGGTCTTGACGACCTGCCATTTTTCTGGTTGGTGAGGCCGCCTAGTGTGCGGCTGTTAGAGCGAGCCGCCGCGTCCTCTTTCGTATGTGAAGGACGGTTGGTATTTCCGCTAACTGTAATGACGCCTCATGGACTGGGCATCTTGAGCTTGAGAAAAGCATAATGCGGTATTGCGTTAAAACGAGCGAAAGCCGCCCTTCCGAGTAGTGCTTGAAAATCACTTCGGAATGGAGCAATGTGGAAAGTTAATGTTTCACTTCGGAAGTTATCAGGAGAACTGAATACCACCTCTAGTAGTAGAGAGCCCATACAGTGGGCCTCTTGTCCTGGTATTACTCCCTTGAAGGTAGTATTACTGTGGCTTATTTGTGTCGGGTCTATCCCCATTTGTCGGACTGTGTCTTGATATATCAGATTGAGATCACTGCCGCCATCCATGAGGACCCTTGTGAAATGGTACCCATTTATTATTGGGTCTAACACCAAGGACATCAGTCCTTCACGCCGGATATGTGTATCGTGATCCCTACGATCAAAAGTGATCGGGCAGGCCAGCCAGGGGTTGGACCGAGGGGTGACGGGCTCTATGGCGCGTGTGTACCAGAGTGCATGATTGCTTCTCCTCCTTGTCACATCGATCACGTTTACCGCTTTAACCTCCGGTGGGAACTTTTTCCGTCCTCCGGCGCTTAGCTGGCGAGGTTCATCCTCGTCTTCGCTTGGTGTCTCTTCCCCTTTGTGTTCGGCCTTTAGCTTACCGGCCTGCTTGAAGACCCAACATTCTCTATGGGTATGTGATACGTCCATTTTGCATCATGCTTTTATATCGATATTTATCGCATTATGGACTATTATTTCACTTTATGTCACAATACTTATGGCTATTCTCTCTTATTTTACAAGGTTTACACAAGGAGGGAGAATGCCGGCAGCTGGAATTCTGGTCTGGAAAAGGAGCAAATATTAGAGACCTATTATGCGCAACTCCAAAAGTCCTGAAACTCCACGGAACGTCTTAAAAGAAATAAAGAAAAATCCACGCCAAAGATGAAGGCCAGGGGGCCCACACCCTTCTCACGAGGGTGGGGGGCGCCCCCCCCTAGGGCGCGCCCCCTACCTCGTGGGCCCCCTGGTGGCTCTCCGATGCCCATCTTCTCCTATATGAGGTCTTTCGATGAGAAAAAAAGAAGAAGGAACTTTTCGGGATGAGACTCTGCCACCACGAGGCGGAACCTTGGCGGATCCAATCTAGAGCTCCGCAGAGCTGTTCTGCCTGGGGAAATCCCTCCCGGAGGGGGAAATCATCACCATCGTCATCACCAACTCTCCTCTCATCGGGAGAGGGCAATCTCCATCAACATCTTCACCAGCACCATCTCATCTCCAAACCCTAGTTCATCTCTTGTATCCAATTCTTGTCTCAAAGTCCGGGATTGGTGCTAGTAGGTTGCTAGTAGTGTTGATTACTCCTTGTAGTTGATGCTAGTTGGTTTAATTGGTGGAGGATCATATGTTCAGATCCTATATGCATATTATTACCCCTGTGATTATGAACATGAATATGCTTTGTGAGTAATTATGTTCGTTCCTGAGGACAAGGGAGAAGTCTTGCTATGAGTAGTCATCTGAATTTGGTATTCATTTGATATTTTGATAAGATGTATGTTGTCTAGCCTCTAGTGGTGTTATGTGAACGTCGACTACATAACACTTCACCATTATTTGGGCCTAGAGGAAGACATTGGGGAGTAATAAGTAGATGATGGGTTGCTAGAGTGACAGAAGCTTAAACCCTAGTTTATGTGTTGCTTCGTAAGGGGCTGATTTGGATCCACATGTTTCATGCTATGGTTAGCTTTACCTTAATACTTTTGTTGTAGTTGCGGATGCTTGCAATAGAGGTTAATCATAAGTGGATGCTTGTTCAAGTAAGAACAGCACCCAAGCACCGGTCCACCCACATATCAAATTATCAAAGTATCGAACGCGAATCATATGAACGTGATGAAAACTAGCTTGACGATATTCCCATGTGTCCTCGGGAGCGCTTTTCCTATTATAAGAGTTTGTTCCGGCTTGTCCTTTGCTACAAAAGGATTGGGCCACCTTGCTGCACTTTATTTACTTTTGTTACTTGTTGCTCGTTACAATTTATCTATCACAAAACTATCTGTTACCACTTATTTCAGTACTTGCAGAGAATACCTTGCTGAAAACCGCTTATCATTTCCTTCTGCTCCTCGTTGGGTTCGACACTCTTACTTATCGAAAGGACTACGATAGATCCCCTATACTTTGGGTCATCAAGACTCTTTTCTGGCGCCGTTGCCGGGGAGTGTAGCGCCTTTGGTAGGTGGAATTTGGTAAGGAAAAATTTATATAGTGTGCTGAAATTTACTGTCACTTGTTACTATGGAAAGTAATTCTCTGAGGGGCTTGTTCGGGGTATCTTCACCCCGTCCAGTAGAGCAAAGAGTTGCTCCTCAACCTACTGAACCTATTGAAAATGAAATTCCTTATGAGTTATCCTTCGGGTATGATAGAAAAACTGCTAGCTAATCCTTTTACAGGAGATGGAACAAAGCATCCTGATGAGCACTTAATATATGTGGATGAAGTTTGTGGATTATTTAAGCTTGCAGGTATACCCGATGATGTTGCTAAGAAGAAGGTCTTCCCTTTATCTTTGAAGGGAGACGCATTGATATGGTATAGGCTATGTGATGATATGAGATTCATGGGACTATAAAAGATTGAAGCTGGAATTTCATCAAAAGTATTACCCTATGCATCTTGTTCATCGTGATCGCAATTATATATATAATTTCTGGCCTCGCGAAGGAGAAAGCATCGCTCAAGCTTGGGGGAGGCTTAAATCAATGTTATATTCATGCCCCAATCATGAGCTCTCAAGAGAAATAATTATGCAAAGTTTTTATGCTCGGCTTTCTGAAAACAATCGCACCATGCTCGATACTTCTTGTGCTGGCTCTTTTATGATGAAGACTATTGAATTCAGATGGAATTTATTGGATAGAATTAAACACAACTCTGAAGATTGGGACCTCGACGAAGGTAAGGAGTCAGGTATGACACCTAAGTTTGATTGTGTTAAATCTTTTATGGACACCGATATTTTCCATAAGTTTAGCACTAAATATGGACTTGACTCTGAGATAGTAGCTTCTTTCTGTGAATCTTTTGCTACTTATGTTGATCTCCCTAAGGAGAAGTGGTTTAAATATCATCCTCCCATAGAAGTAAAAGTAGCTGCACCTATTAAAGTTGAAGAAAAGACTGTCACTTATAATGATCCTATTGTTCCTACTTCTTATATTGAGAAACCACCTTTCCCTGTTAGAATAAAGGATCATGCTAAAGCTTCAACTGTTGTTCGTAAAAGCAATATTAGAACTTATACACCTCCTGAGCAAGTTAAAGTAGAACCTAATATTGCTATTGTTAAAGATCTCTTGTCTGATAATATTGATGGGCATGTTATTCAGTTCGAAGGTGAAACTGCTAGAATTGCTAAACCTTGTGATAAGATAAACATAGACCTGTGGTAGGCGTGCCTGTTATTTCTGTTAAAATAGGAGATCATTGTTATCATGGCTTATGTGATATGGGTGCTAGTGCTAGTGTTATACCTCATGACTTATACAAAGAAATTAAGAATGAAATTGCACCTGTTGAGTTAGAAGATATTGATGTTACTATTAAACTTGCTAATAGAGATACTATTGCACCAATTGGAATTGTTAGAGATGTTGAAGTCTTGTGTGGGAAAACTAAATATCCTGCTGATTTTCTTGTTCTTACTTCTCCGCAAGATAGCTTTTGTCCAATTATATTTGGTAGACCCTTCTTAAATACTGTCAATGCTACCATAGACTGCACTAAGAATATTGTTACTGTTGGTTTGGATGATATGGTTCATGAGTTTAATTTCTCTAAATTTAGTAAACAACATCGTGAGGAAGAATTACCTAGTAAGGATGAAATTATTGGTCTTGCTTCTATTGCCGTACCTCCTAGTGATCCTTTAGAACACTATTTGCTAGACCATGAAAATGATATGTTCATGAATGAAAGAAGGGAAATAGATGAAGTATTCTTTAAACAGGAACCTATTCTGCATCACAATTTGCCTGTTGAAATTTTAGGGGATCCTCCTCCACCCAAGGGTGATCCCGTGTTTGAGCTTAAACCTTTGCCTGATAATCTTAAATATGCTTATCTTGATGAAAAGAAGATATATCCTGTTATTATTAGTGCTAACCTTTCAGAGCATGAAGAAGAAAGATTATTGAAAACTCTGAAGAAGCATCGTGCTGCTATTGGATATACTCTTGATGATCTTAAGGGCATTAGTCCCACTCTATGTCAACATAAAATAAATTTGGAAGCAGATGCCAAACCAGTTCGTGATCCTCAACGACGTCTGAATCCTAAAATGAAAGAAGTGGTAAGAAAAGAAATACTAAAGCTTCTGGAGGCAGGTATAATCTATCCCGTTGCTGATAGTGAGTGGGTAAGTCTGTCCATTGTGTCCCTAAGAAGGGAGGTATTACTGTTGTTCCTAATGATAAAGATGAATTGATTCCACAAAGAATTATCACAGGTTATAGGATGGTAATTGATTTCCGCAAATTAAATAAAGCTACTAAGAAAGATCATTACCCCTTACCTTTTATTGATCAAATGCTAGAAAGATTATGCAAACATACACATATTGCTTTCTAGATGGTTATTCTGGTTTCTCTCAAATACCTGTGTCGGCTAAAGATCAATCAAAGACTACTTTTACATGCCCTTTTGGTACTTTTGCTTATAGACGTATGCCTTTTGGTTTATGTAATGCACCTGCTACCTTTCAAAGATGCATGATGGCTATATTCTCTGACTTTTTGAAAAGATTTGTGAGGTTTTCATGGACGACTTTTCCGTCTATGGTTCCTCTTTTGATGATTGCTTGAGCAATCTTGATCGAGTTTTGCAGAGATGTGAAGAAACTAATCTTGTCTTGAATTGGGAAAAGTGCCACTTTATGGTTAATGAAGGTATTGTCTTGGGGCACAAAGTTTCTGAAAGAGGTATTGAAGTTGATAAAGCCAAGGTTGATGCTATTGAAAAGATGCCATGTCCCAAGGACATCAAAGGTATAAGAAGTTTCCTTGGTCATGCCGGATTTATAGGAGGTTCATTAAGGACTTCTCAAAAAAATTCTCAGCCTCTGACTAATTATTGCAAAAAAGATATTACCATTTTGTCTTTATGATGATGTGTAGAAGCATTTGAAATACTTAGAAGCATTAGGTCTCTGCACTGTTGTTCAGGCCACCTTATTGGAATTTACCCTTTGATTATGTGTTGGATGCTAAGTGATTATGCTGTAAGTGCTGTTCTAGGGCAAAGAGTTGATAAGAATTAAATGTATTCATTATGCTAGTAAGACTCTAGACAATTGCTCAAAGAAATTATGCTACTACTGAAAAAGAGCTTTTAGCAGTTTTATATTTGCTTGTGATAAGTTCAGATCTTTATATGATTCTAAAGTAACTATTCAAACAGATCATGTTGCTATTAAATATCTTATGGAAAAGAAAGATGCTAACCTAGACTTATTAGATGGGTTCCTCTTGCTTCAAGAATTTGATTTGCATATTGTTGATAGAAAGGGAACTGAGAACCCCATTGCAGACACTGTCTAGGTTACAAAATATTCTTGATGACCAACTACCTATTAAATATAACTTTCCTGATGAACAATTAAATGTTATAAGTACTTCTCGTAGTACTCCATGGTATGCTGATTATGCTAATTATATTGTTGCTAAATTTATACCACCTAGCTTCCACATACCAACAAAAGAAAAAGTTTTTCTATGATTTAAGACATTACTTTTGGGATGACCCACATCTTTATAAAGAAGGAGTAGATGGTGTTATTAGACGTTGTGTACCTGAGCATGAACAGGAACAGATCCTACGCAAGTGTCACTCTGAGTCTTATGGAGGACACCACGCTGGAGATAGAACTGCACATAAGGTATTGCAATCTGGTTTTTATTGGCCTACTCTCTTCAAGGATGCCCGTAAGTTTGTCTTGTCTTGTGATGAATGTCAAAGAATTGGTAATATTAGTAGACGTCAAGAAATGCCTATGAATTATTCTCTTGTAATTGAACCATTTGATGTTTGGGGCTTTGATTATATGGGACCTTTTCCTGCCTCTAATGGATGCACACATATTCTAGTTGCTGTTGATTACGTTACTAAGTGGGTAGAAGCTATTCCAACTAGTAGTGCTGATCATAACACTTCTATTAAAATGCTTAAAGAAGTTATTTTCCTGAGGTTTGGAGTCCCTAGATATTTAATGACTGATGGTGGTTCACACTTTATTCATGGTGCTTTCCGTAAAATGCTTGCTAAATATGATGTTAATCATAGAATTTCATCTCCTTATCACCCCCAGTCTAGTGGTCAAGTAGAGTTGAGCAATAGAGAGCTCAAATTAATTTTGCAAAAGATTGTTAATAGGTCTAGAAAGAATTGGTCTAAGAAACTTAATGATGCATTATGGGCTTATAGAACTGCATACAAAAATCTTATGGGTATGTCTCCGTATAAAATGGTTTATGGAAAAGCATGTCACTTACCTCTCGAACTAGAACATAAGGCATATTGGGCTATTAAAGAGCTCAACTATGATTTTAAACTTGCCGGTGAGAAGAGGTTATTTGATATTAGCTCACTTGATGAATGGAGAACCCAAGCTTATGAAAATGCCAAGTTGTTTAAAGAAAAAGTTAAAAGATGGCATGACAAAAGGATACAAAAGCGTGAGTTTAATGTAGGTGATTATGTATTGCTATACAACTCTCGTTTAAGATTTTTTGCAGGAAAACTTCTCTCTAAATGGGAAGGCCCCTATGTTATCGAAGAGGTCTATCATTCGGTGCCATAAAAATCAACAACTTCGAGGGCACAAATCCGAAGGTGGTAAACGGTCAAAGAATCAAACATTATATCTCAGGTAATCCCATAAATGTTGAAACCAATATTATTGAAACCGTAACCCCGGAGGAATACATAAGGGACACTTTCCGAACATTTCAGACTCCGAAAAGGAATAGGTATGTGGTACGGTAAGTAAACCGACTCCAAAACAATTTTAAGGCAATATTTCTCCGTTTTGGAATATTTAGAAAAATAGAAAAATAAGTAGCAGTCCGCGAAGGACACGAGGGTGGCGCGCCCTCACCCCCTGGTGCGCGCCCCCCTACCTCGTGAGCACTCGTGTGCCTTCCGCGACTCTGTTTTCTTGCATGTACGTTTTGGTTCGGTAAAAATTCATTATATATTCTCCCGAAGTTTTTGACTCCGTATCACGCAAAAATCTCCTGTCTTTGTTTTGAGCTGTCCTGTTGCAGATTAAATCAACATGTCTTCCAAGGATTCGGAAGGAGAAGCTATGTGGATGATTACTTAGCAAATCCAAAGGTCTATGGAGATGTGAACATATGGATGGACCACGGAGGAAGAAGTGGACTATGAACCCAAGGGGAAGGAGGAGACGAGCTCAGATGAAGATGAAGCACCATTACCTCAACCTGGGGACATGCACGTGGAGTTCAAAAAGTCAAGTTCCCTGATAGGGTAAAGAAACCCAAGTTCGAGTTTTATCCCTTTTCGTCTCTTGCAGGAAAATAAGCAGGACCTATGCAAAAAGATATTAACCCTGGAGTGGGAAATTGATGATCTGAGGATCAAAATGCCGTCCTCAAGCGCAAATTAAGGGAGAAACATAAGGCCATCAACTAAGCCAACATCACCACCACCTTCTTCACCAACCAAGGAGACATAATCACATGGGTATGGGCACTCCCCTTGGCAACTGCCAAGCTTGGGGGAGGTGCCCCGGTATCGTATCACAATCACAACTCTTATCTTTACCGTTTTTCTTAGTTCGATCCTATTAGTAGTATCTTGATCTAGTAGAATAAAGTTTATGGCATGATCTAGTTTTGAGTTTTGCTTTATGATCTCTCTATGTAATCGAGTCCGTGAGCTATATATAATAAAGATTAGTGTTGAGTCAAGGGCTTGATTATTTTGCCATGATCTTGGGTGAATAAAAGAAAAGAAGAAAAGAATAAAAAGAAACAAAAAGTTCATATTGATCTTATTGAGAGTAATGACTTCACATAGAAAGAGTATGATGATTAAAAGTTGTTGGGAGTTGGCAGACATAGCTTTGGTCATTGTTGCAATTAATAGGAAGTAATAAGGAAAGAGAGGTTTTCACATATAGATATATTATCATTGACATCTTTTATGATTGGGAGCACTCATTAAAATATGACATGCTAAAGAGTTGATGTTGGACAAGGAAGACAACGTAATGAGTTATGTATTTCTTATATCTGAGATAAAGTATGTTGTCATGGATCCTCTAACTTGTTGAGCTTGCCTTTCCCCCTCATGCTAGCCAAATTCTCAGCACCAAGTAGAAATACTACTTGTGCTTCCAAATACCCTTAAACCAGTTTTGCCATGAGAGTCCACCATATCTACCTATGGATTGAGTAAGATCCTTCAAGTAAGTTGTCATCGGTGCAAAGCAATAAAAATTGCTCTAAATATGTATGATTGATTGGTGTGGGAGAAATAAGCTTTATACGATCTTGTGATGTGGAAGTAATAAAAGCGACGGACTGCATAATAAAGGTTCATATCACAAGGGGCAATATAAAGTGACGTTCTTTCGCATTGAGATTTTATATATCCAACCATAAAAGCGCATGGCAACCTCTGCTTCCCTCTGCGAAGGGCCTATCCTTTATTATTATCTTCTACCTTATGCAAGAGTCATGGTGATCTTCACCTTTTCTTTTTCATTTTATCCTTTGGCAAGCTCAGCATGTTGGAAAGAACATGATATATATATATATCTAATTGGATGTAGGGGAGCATGAACCATTATTGTTGACATTACCCTTGAGGTAAAAGGTTGTGGGGCAAAACTATAAGCCCCTATCTTTCTCTGTGTCCGATTAAAACTCCGTAACCACAAGTATTGCGATGAGTGTTAGCAATTATGGAGGACTAAATGATAGTTGAGTATGTGGACTTGCTTTTTAGCTCTGACATAGACTCTTTCCGATGTTATGATAAATTGCAATTGCTTCAATGACTGAGATTATAGTTTGTCGGAGCCCAATAAGGTTTATGATTTATACTCTTGCATTGTGAATAGATCATCACTTGAACATAAGTAATCATATGACAAAATCTATATATGTTGCTGTTATAAGAATAATCATGATGCCTTCATGTCCGTATTTTATTTTTATCGACGCCTCTACCTCTAAACATGAGGACATATTTATTGTTATCGGCTTTTCGCTTGAGGACAAGCGAGGTCTAAGCTTGGGGGAGTTGATACGTCCATTTTGCATCATGCTTTTATATCGATATTTAGCATTATGGACTGTTATTTCACTTTATGTCACAATACTTATGGCTATTCTCTCTTATTTTACAAGGTTTACATAAGGAGGGAGAATGCCGGCAGCTGGAATTCTGGTCTGGAAAAGGAGCAAATATTAGAGACCTATTCTGCGCAACTCCAAAAGTCCTGAAACTCCATGGAACGTCTTAAAAGAAATAAAGAAAAATCCACGCCAAAGATGAAGGCCAGGGGGCCCACACCCTGCTCACGAGGGTGGGGGCGCCCCCCCCTAGGGCGCGCCCCCTACCTCGTGGGCCCCCTGGTGGCTCTCCGATGCCCATCTTCTCCTATATGAGGTCTTTCGATGAGAAAAAAATAAGAAGGAACTTTTCGGGACGAGACTCCGCCGCCACGAGGCGGAACCTTGGCGGATCCAATCTAGAGCTCCGGCAGAGCTGTTCTGCCGGGGAAACTTCCCTCCGAGGGGGAAATCATCACCATCATCATCACCAACGCTCCTCTCATCGGGAGAGGGCAATCTCCATCAACATCTTCACCAGCACCATCTCATCTCCAAACCCTAGTTCATCTCTTGTATCCAATTCTTGTCTCAAAGTCCGGGATTGGTGCTAGTAGGTTGCTAGTAGTGTTGATTACTCCTTGTAGTTGATGCTAGTTGGTTTAATTGGTGGAAGATCATATGTTCAGATCCTATATGCATATTATTACCCCTATGATTATGAACATGAATATGCTTTGTGAGTAATTACGTTCGTTCCTGAGGACAAGGGAGAAGTCTTGCTATGAGTAGTCATGTGAATTTGGTATTCGTTTGATATTTTGATAAGATGTATGTTGTCTAGCCTCTAGTGGTGTTATGTGAACGTCGACTACATAACACTTCACCATTATTTGGGCCTAGAGGAAGGCATTGGGAAGTAATAAGTAGATGATGGGTTGCTAGAGTGACAGAAGCTTAAACCCTAGTTTATGCGTTGCTTCGTAAGGGGCTGATTTGGATCCATATGTTTCATGCTATGGTTAGGTTTACCTTAATACTTTTGTTGTAGTTGCGGATGCTTGCAATAGAGGTTAATCATAAGTGGGATGCTTGTTCAAGTAAGAACAGCACCCAAGCACCGGTCCACCCACATATCAAATTATCAAAGTATCGAATGCGAATCATATGAACGTGATGAAAACTAGCTTGACGATATTCCCATGTGTCCTCGGGACGCTTTTCCTATTATAAGAGTTTGTTCCGGCTTGTCCTTTGCTACAAAAGCATTGGGCCACCTTGCTGCACTTGATTTACTTTTGTTACTTGTTGCTCGTTACAATTTATCCTATCACAAAACTATCTGTTACCACTTATTTCAGTACTTGCAGAGAATACCTTGCTGAAAACCGCTTATCATTTCCTTCTACTCCTCGTTGGGTTCGACACTCTTACTTATCGGAAGTACTACGATAGATCCCCTATACTTGTGGGTCATCAGTATGATTTGCAGGTTTGTCTGGGGTGCTGTGAATCTGACAGAGTTTGTCAAGAATTTTGTTTAGGCCAGATTGTCCTTCTCTGCTGCCTTTGAAAGGCTTTTTCCGCTGACTTGGTCGGGAGCCCCTAAAGCCTTCTCTGCTGCATCATCGTCCGGACTGTTTTCTTCCCTAATGGGGATTGATGATGCTTATCTTTGGCGTCATCGTGTTCGGACGTCGGATCCGTACTATGTTTGCTGTTTGCATCTTGATCGTTTTCTGCCACCGGGGTGGTGCAGTTGTCATCTTTTCTGGAGTCGCATGGACTATTGCTATCACTGTTTTTGCTATGGCGGGACTTAGGGCGGCGCCCCTGATGTCGGTGCTTGCGTTGCTTCTTGGAGGGGCCATCCTCCACTTTCTCGTCGCCATTGGCTTCCTTGGGGGTGTCCACCATTTACACGTCATGTGATGAAGTAGCGGTCCAATGCCCTGTGGGCGGCGGTTCCGGTTCGTCTCCGACTTTGTCGTCCATACCGTCAAATTCCTCGGAGCCGAAGTCGAGCATGTCGTTAAGTCACAGTGGCTACTAAGTGGTGGTGGGTGGCGGCGAATTTCTTCGTCGTCCGCATCCCATTCTAGCCGGACATATTTCGGCCAAGGTCTCCTGATAGGGAGAGAGACTTAAATGAATTTAGCACATCTCCAAAAGGGTGAGTGCTGAATGATATCCGGGGGTACTCCATGATCGGCCCCAGTCGGACTCGACGGGCGCGGATACGCGGCTCGGAGTCCATGACTGAAATGAATCCAGGTTCGGCAACACGACTCTCGTAAGGGGTGAAGATCGTATCCGGCTCTATCGCCACTGAGAGTGCGGCCCTCCACTGACGGGGTCCATCCCCCGCTCTCGGATGGCGTGACTTGCTCCAGATTGATGGATGGAGTAGCTGCGGATGCGATCTCCCAAATACTGTCCGATGGCAGAGTTACGTCATGCTCGTCAAGACTGCGGCACGTCCGACATGGGCTCGAATCCGTCGAAAATCAAGTCTCCGCGGATGTCATCCGGGTAGTTCAAGTTTCCAAATCTGACTGATGGCCAGGGGCGTAGCTCTCAATCTGCTCCAGATGGCCAAGCGAGTTGGCCCGCAGTGCAAAGTCGCCGAATATGAAGATCTGTCCGGGGAGGAAAGCCTCACCCTGGACCGCATCGCTAGCGATGATTGAAGGAGCCATCGAGCCTTATGGCGACGACACAGAGGAACTCTCAATGAAAGCACCAATGTCGGTGTCAAAATCGTCGGATCTCGGGTAGGGGGTCCCGAACTGTGCGTCTAACGAGGATGGTAACAGGAGGCAGGGGACACGATGTTTTACCCAGCTTCGGGCCCTCTCGATGGAGGTAATACCCTACGTCCTGCTTGATTGTTCTTGATGATATGAGTATTACAAGAGTAGATCTACCACGAGATCAAAGAGGCTAAACCCTAGAAGCTAGCCTATTGTCGGTGTTCTGGGAACGGGGGTCCCCAGACTTGCCTACCTGTGGTCTGCGGCGTGGCTCAAAGGGGGCCCAGCACGGCCCGTCTTCGTCAACACAGACCCAAGACCCTCGCGAGGGGCCAAGCCTCGCCGGGCGGACGACATGGAGCTTCCCCAGGCACGGCCTCATCAGGCTGGCTCGCGAGGAGGGGGAGAGATCAAGGCGGGGTACCTCATGAGGTGCCCGTGACGCAAGCCATGACGACCAAGGGCGCCAGCCCGCGCAGGCTCCTCCTTTCCTCTTTGGTGCAAATGGAGCAAGCGCAGGCGAGAGAATCAAGCAAAGGCACTCGTTTCGGTGCAACGAGACCAAGACCAGTCCAACTGCAGGGAGGAAGTCATTGTGGAGCCCAAGCCAGCGTCACCACTAGAGTCTTTGGCAGGCGAGGACCAACTTTAGTCAGGATAAGTGTACCAGATGTTCCCCTTCAAAATGGCCAATTGTTGGCACCCTTCCCGCTCAATATTTGGGGAAGAGGCCCAGGGCCTTTGCCTATAAATAGGACTAGCCACCCACAAGGTAGGAGATCGAGAATCGGCCAACCCAGAAACTAGCTAGGATCGCAATCGAGAAGAGAGAGAGAAGGGTGACTGAACTCCCCCTAGCAGTTCATCCCCACCAAGAACAGACCCTCGCGAGGCTGTTCTTCCTTGTATTGCTCATCATCATCAGCCCAAGAGGCAATCCACCACACCACACACTGGAGTAGGGTATTACACCACAACGGTGGCCCGAACCAGTATAAACCCTGTGTCTCTTGTGCTGTTCTTTCCATAGCTTAGATCTTAGCGAGGCGGAGGGGTGCAGGTAGGTAGAAGGCGAAATCTCCACGCGCACCCCAGTGTTCGAACCTCAAGGGTCTGCCGGAACCGAAATCCGACATTTGGCGCGCCAGGTAGGGGTGCGCCGGAATTCGTCTTCCACCACCCCGTTCTCCTCCGACCATCGCGTGATGTCTGACGCTCGTCGGGCCCGCGCCAAGCGCCGGGCTGCTCTCGCTTCCCGCGTCGCCCAGACGGCTCCTGTCGGTGGGCGTCCTCACCGTTCCCCGTCACCTGCCGTCAACGCCGCCACCGGCCCGGCGGGGGACGAGCAGCAAGCGCCTCAGCATCCGTCCGTGCGGCAAGACGGCCGCACCGCTACTCCCTCGCTCACCCCAGCTGGTTCTTCGTCCCGCGCGCTCCGCGCACCCATGGAGGCTCGAGCTGCGCTCATCGCGGCAAACGAGCTCCTGCGCTACCGTCCCGTCGACGACGTCTACGAAGAATGGCTCGACCGCGTCGCCGAGCTCGTCCGCGCCGCAGGGGGCTCTCCTGCGCCGTCCGTTCCGCTGCACCGCACCCCGCCCCGCGCGGGCGACGAAGCTCCGGCGGCGCCCCGGCCGCCTCCTCCTCAAGAAGGCGCCATGGCTCCAAGGCGCGTGGCCCCTGGGCGGAACCCGCTCCGTCAGGTGCCAGCGCGGCAAGAGCAGAGCTGCCAAGAAGTCCCTCGCCCGCAAGAAGCTGCCCGGGCGCTCCCTGCTCCAGCACGTCGCGACCATGCTCCTGCTCCCGCGCGTCAAGACCCCGTGCTCCCAGCTGCAGCGCGTGGGGACATGCAAGACCAAGCTCTCCGTCACCCAAGGCCTCCCGTGGCCACAGCAGGCTGCTGCGCCTTAACCACCGAGCTACGCAGCATCGCGTGGCCCATCAAGTTCAAGCCAGACCTGCCTCCTCGTTACGACGGCACGCCCGACCCTGCGGAGTTCCTCCAGCTCTATGAGCTGGGCATCGAAGCTGCCAACGGAGACGAGAAGGTCATGGAAAACTGGTTTCCCGTGGCGCTCAAGGACGGGGCCCGCACCTGGCTCCTCAACCTGGCTCCAGGCACGATCTCCTCCTGGGACGAGATGCGCACCCGCTTCATCGCCAACTTCCAGCGTACTCGCGACCGGCCACCCGCCGTGAGCGACATGCGCCGCATCAAGCAACAACCCAGAGAGACCCTGCAGAAGTACATCCAGCGCTTCAACAACACACGCCTCAAGATTCCCAAGGTGACCGAGGAGGCCATCATCTCAGCCTTCTCCGACGGCGTGCGCGATGTCAAGATGAAGGAGGAGCTGGCGATGCATGAAGACCTGTGCACTTCCTTGGAGTTGTTCAACTTGGCAACCAAGTGCGCCAGGGCTGAGGAAGGGCGTCTCTCCCTCCTCGAGCTGCCTGCCGCAGACCCAGAAGAGAAGAAGCCCAAGGCCAAGGATGTGAAGCGCAAGGGGGCTGCCGTGCTCGCGGCAGAACCAGACACCAAGCGGGGCAGAGATCAGCCCGAACCTCCCAAGGGCAGCGGTATACTGTGTGTACCACGACCTCCACACCCACAACACCAACGAATGTCAAGAGCTCCGAGCCGTGCGAGAAGGAAGGATCGGCGTCGCCCCGACCGCGGTGACCGGGGCTACGGTCGAGGAGGAGGAAGGAACGCAGGACGCTGGGAAGACCGCTGCCCGCGCCAAGGGTGGCGCGATCGACCTCGCGAGGATCGCTGGCAAGACCCGCCTCGCGAGGGAGACTGGAGGGATCAGCCTCGCGAGGATCGCCCGCAAGGCAACGCAGGCCTCCCTCCGCTGCCGCCGCAGCCAAGGAGAAACGAGGACCGCCATCAGGACGAGGGGGCTGGGGGCTTCCAGGAGCCGCGCGCGATCGCCTGCATCCTGGGCGGGGCTCAAGCCCCAGCCTCTCAACGCATCTTCAAGCAGTTCGCCCGCGAAGTGAATGCAGTCCTCCCCAAGCTCGAAGCCACGCGCCCTCTCAGGTGGTCGGCGTGCGCCATCACGTTCAGCTCAGCAGATCAGCTCAAGTGTGCGGCCACAGCCGGAGTCCTCCCGATGCTTTGTTCCCCAATCATCAGCAACGTGGTGGTCACCAGGACCCTCATCGATGGCGGGGCAGGGCTCAACGTCCTGTCCGTGGAAACATTCAACAATCTCCAAGTGCCCTACAACCAGCTTCAGCCAACCAAGCCTTTCTCCGGAGTCACCGACGGCTCCACGGTCCCGATTGGGCAGGTCCGCCTCCCTGTCACCTTCGGGGCACGCGACAACTACCGCACCGAGCTCATCGACTTCGACGTCGCCACATTCGCCTGCCGTACAACGCCATCCTTGGGTACCCAGCGCTGGCCAAGTTCATGGCCGTAACTCACCACGGCTACAACGTCCTCAAGATGCCAGGAAGTGGCGGAGTCATCACGGTGCCCTGTGAAGAGAAGGACGCGGTGTGTTCCCTGGAACGAGCCTTTCAGGCCGCATCACTGGAAGACCCGGATCGCGGAAGCAGGAGGCTTCCCGAGACCGCCCCCAAGAAGAAGAAGACATCGTCCGGCCCGGCCCCTCAGGAGGCAGGCCCCTCAGGGCCCGCGCCTGCCCAGGGGGAACCTCCTTCCATCGCATAGGAAAGCGCGCCCGGCGCCCTCCTCAGGCAGGGCTCGGGGGCTCTCCCCTGGAGGGCCACCGACCTGGCTAAGGTCACGAGGGAGGCGCTTGGGCACCACATGGAGGCGTGTTTCGAAGCACGTTTCCCTCAAGAAGGAGTAAGGCAAGGAGAGCCAGACCCTCAGGAGTTCGTCAGCAAGGCCATTCAGGAGCTACAGGAGTCAAGAGTCATGAGAGGCGGCCGCCGCCTACCAGCTGTGGCTCCCCATCCAGGCGAGGATGGTGGGCTGCGCGTCTGCATCGACATACCAGGGCTCAATCGAGTCGCCTCTCTGGAGCGCCTCTGGCCCTCGCGAGTGGGGCGCTGCGAAGGTCCACCCCACAGCTACGTTCGCATGCCTTACGGCTTGCCGAACGCGGCTGCCACGTACCAGCGCCTCATGAGGGGCATCATGGAGGCTCAAGAGGCCAGGCATTCCGCAGCCCTGGCGGAGATGGAGATGGTCCGCGAGGAGCCACCAGCGCCTCCGGAGCCTCCCGAGGCCCCTGGGCCTGGGGGCTCGTGAGGATCGGCTTCCGCAGCCCACCGAGTCTGCTACACCAACACTCCTTCGTCCTCAACATCATCAGGTGACATCTTTCAAGTTTCATTTCCAGCTGGGAGCGCCCCCCAGGGCTGCATTATTCCCAGGCCGCGTGGGTCCGTCCCTGCGGCATGTATCCCTTTTATTTCATGTTGTTAGCTTACTTTGTTGGGGGCGCCCCTCACGGGCTGCATCATCCCCAAGTCGCTCGGGCCTGACCCAGTGATGTCCACCTTCCCAGCATCTATTTGAATGAATCCACTCCTTCGCGGCTAATGTGTTTGACCTAGTTGCCCGCTCAACTGACGCCAACTGACGGAGCTGCTCCCAAACGGCACGACGCTTGCGCATGGGTCCGTCCCTGCAACGCCGACAAACCTGAATGGCTGAGCTCTGGCCGCGGCAGCCCCGCATGGCGCCACCTCGTCAAGCCTTCAGTGCCTCATCGCCCCTCGGAAGCAACCAACGGCTGACTGTCAATTGTCATGGCAACCCCTCGTTCTTTCTATGATGGGTCTACAGGATCTCCTAAAGGAGCTGCATCAGGCGAGGCCCTTGCGGTGTCTCCTTCACTCTCATCCGCGCGAACCGCTTGCACGTTAAAGGGGGGTGCCTGAGCATCGCGACTCAGGGCTCCTACTGGCTCTCCAGCCCTCACCCTCTGGCCTTGTCCACGGCATCGCGACCTGGCATACCAGCGACGGCTGAGACTCGCTCGAGGGCCGGGACCCGAGGACGTAGAGCAGAAAGGGGAGCAAAGGCGAGAGGGGAGGGACACGCGAGGACCTCGCCGAGCAACCTCACGCCTGCCGATGCACGGACCCGGCGACACACCAGAGAGCGGCCCCTGATTCTCGAGATAAGTCACCACCCGGAAGCACCAGCTACCGTGGCACCATCCCCGCACCTAATGCAATCCCGTGTTAGCGACGCCGCTCTCCTTTCTCACCGAACGACGGCTGCTTGAGCGCCAAAGGGGACCTCCTGAGCATCGCGACTCAGGGGCTCTTACCGGACCCGGTCGCTCACCTCCTGGCCTTGACCACGGCATCGCGACCTGGCATACCAGCGACGGCTGAAGCCGCCTTGGGACTGGGACCTGTCGGCGCAGAGCACCAAGCCCTCATGAGGTTCGAAAGGGAGAACTGAGCTAAGACGGAATGAGCAACTCGCACAATTCTACAACAAGGGTTATATTAACAAACAGGATCACAGGCACCTTACAAGCCCCCACGGGACGCATCTTTGATTTCTCGCAGGGAACAGATCCTAAAAGAACGCTAACTACACGCGCCCCTGCAAGAGACGCCATCATCAACAGTGGGCCGTCAGGCACCGGCACCAACCCCATCCAGACCAGAGTCGGCGACGGCCTGACGAGCCCGCCCCTGCTCCAGGAGCGGCGCTGGCTCGGGGGCTCGTAGCTGTCGTCGCTCGTCTCCGGAGTCGCGAAGAGCTCGCCGGAGTCGCTGGAACCTCCGACGCCTCCGCCGCCTGAGGAGCCGCCAAGGGAGCGGTCGGCGGGCCCAGTCCTCGCCGTAGCAGGGTCCCGACCACCTCTCCCGGGGCAGCACTCCAGCCGGCGCCCGCTCGCATCGAAGACCTTGAAGGACATCACCGAAGCACCATCGTACTCCAAATGGATCACGAAGGAGCCTCTTGTCCTGCAGACCCGGGCGATTTCGCTCCAGCCTCGAGTCATGAAGACCTCGCCCGGGGCAACGACCGCGACCTTTGCCTCGGTCGCGAGGGCACTGCAGCCGGCGTGCTGCAGCCAAAGCTCCAGGAGCTCTCCATGTGGGATGATGGAGGCGAAGAAGGAAGGAAGGCAAATCCAGGACTGAGGAGGCATGGCGGCGTGGAGCACGAACTCTCGAGAGGAGCACTCGGTGTGGACCCCAGGGGGGACGACCCACACCTTCATGACCCGTCGGCGCTGACGGCGGCGCCCGCCCATGGCGATCGGCATCGACTCCTTCAGATCCCTCGATGTGGGCGTACAAGGGAAGCGGGAACCCCGGCGGTGGCCGCTCGCACCAGGGCCTCGACACCACCTGATGGGCCCCCTCGTCCCGGCCGTGGAGGGCGAGCCCTTTCTTCGACGGGAGCGGGTCTGGTTCCTCTCGGGGAGCCTTGCCCTTCTCTGCCGTCAAGAACGGGCGGATCGGAGCCATCGCAGCAAGACGGAGCAAGGACTGGGAAGAAGGAGAAGCAAGAGGGGATGGACTGGAAGGGCGCGCGCCGTTCCGTACTTATGGCCGGCGAAGGCCAACCGCCGACCTCCACGATCGCAGGTAATCATGACCCGCTTTGCATGCAGGGACTTGTCCAATCCGTGCAGTTGCCGAGGCGCCATGGGGAAGTGGAGACGCCCACGTCCAATCAACCGCCACGCGGCGCCCAAGGCCGCAGGCTGTTAGGGCCTGCAGCGCTTCGCTCTTGCCCTTTCGCCTCCCTGCACGGCCAAGTCCGGGCGCGCCTTGGGCCCGGGGGCTACTGTCGGTGTTCTGGGAACAGGGGTCCCCAGACTTGCCTACCTGCAGCCTGCGGCGTGGCTCAAAGGGGGGCCCAGCATGGCCCGTCTTCATCAACACAGACCCAAGACCCTCGCGAGGGGCCAAGCCTCGCGGGGCGGACGACACGGAGCTTCCTCAGGCACGGCCTCATCAGGCTGGCTCGCGAGGAGGCGGAGAGATCAAGGCGGGGTACCTCACGAGGTGCCCGTGACGCAAGCCATGACGACCAAGGGCGCCAGGCGGGCGCCAGCCCGCGCAGTGTCCTCCTTTCCTCTTTGGTGCAAAGGGAGCAAGCGCAGGCGAGAGCATCAAGCAAAGGCACCCGTTTCGGTGCAACGAGACCAAGACCAGTCCAACGGCAGGGAGGAAGTCATTGTGGAGCCCAAGCCAGCGTCACCAGCAGCGTCTTTGGCAGGCGAGGACCAACTTTAGTCAGGATAAGTGTACCAGATGTTCCCCTTCAAAATGGCCAATTGTTGGCGCCCTTCCCGCTCAATATTTGGGAAGAGGCCCAGGGCCTTTGCCTATAAATAGGACTAGCCACCCACAGGGTAGAGATCCAGAATCGGCCAACCCAGAAACTAGCCAGGATCGCAATCGAGAAGAGAGAGAGAGAAGGGTGACTGAACTCCCCTAGCAGTTCATCGCCCCAGCCAAGAACAGACCCTCGCGAGGCTGTTCTTCCTTGTATTGCTCATCATCATCAGCCCAAGAGGCAATCCACCACACCACACACTGGAGTAGGGTATTACACCACAACGGTGGCCCGAACCAGTATAAACCCTGTGTCTCTGTGTTGTTCTTTCCATAGCTTAGATCTTAGCGAGGCGGAGGGGTGCAGGTAGGTAGAAGGCGAAATCTCCGCGCGCACCCCAGTGTTCGAACCTCAAGGGTCTGCCGGAACCCGAAATCCGACCACCTATGGTATGATTGTCTGTCGTCCTACGGACTAAAACCCTCTGGTTTATATAGACCCCGGAGGAGGCTAGGGTTACACAAGGTCGGTTACAAAGGAGGAGATATCCATATCCGTATTGCCTAGCTTGCCTTCCACGCCAAGTAGAGTCCCATCCGGACACGGGACGAAGTCTTCAATCTTGTATCTTCATAGTCCAATAGCCCGGCCAAAGGATATAGTCCGGCTGTCCGGAGACCCCCTAATCCAGGACTCCCTCATTATGTTTCATACATCCAAAAGGAAGAGGGTGATTGCAGAACCTGAAGGAGTACAAGCAAAGTCCTTGAAAAAGGTGGTGCTACCCGATAAATCACATAGCACCCGACGTATATTGGTGATAGAACCAACGCCACAAAACCTAGAATATCGCAACTATGCTGGTCGCTGCTTTGCTCTTGTGAATACATATTGTCCTATCACTGTCCTTACATTCATACCTGGTGGATTATGTGACATCATTGTGCATTATAGAGTGCTTATCCACTGTTCGCTCTAAATTATCATATCTATATTGATGCTTAAATTAATGTAGAATAAACCCAATGCCTATGAACAAATTTAGTTCTGCATTGTTCTTGTAAGTATTTGTTGTACTTATATTTGTCAGCTAGTTCTTCATGTACACTTTGCAGTTTATTTTCCCTTCTCCTCCATTTTTCTACACATCAGATCTACATTTACTCTTGCCAAAAAATTGAATAAAACCAATGTTACTGAAGAAGTTTAGCTTCGCATTGCTCTTGTCAGTGCCTTCTGCCTGTATGCAATATTTACATTTGTACTCTGCATCTTAAGTTAAATAATCACCATTTGTTCCTATATTTTCACATCTATATTTACTCTTAACAAAATGTAGAATAAAGGCAATACTCTTGAAGAAGAGTGTGAGGTAAACTTCTTGAATTGCCCCCCATCAATATGGACAAGGCCTTTATAGAGCCTGTCTTCACTGCTAATGTAAGTTTGTTCTTAAAGTGCAACTATCCCTAGGTGGTTTTGGTAATTCATAACAACATATAGCTCATTGAGCTAATGCTATTCCAAGATGACTTTTCAGGAAAGCTCAATGATTGGCATGGCATGGATGTGAAAGTGGAACCCTCAAAATGCTAAGGACAAAGGATTGGCTCAAGCTCAAAAGCTCAAGACTCTTCATTTTATATTTTAGTGATCCAAGATCACATTGAGTCTTTAGGAAAAGCCAATACTATCAAGGAGGGATGAGGTGTTGCTTAATGAGCCTCTTGCTTCATGTGCTTAGTGATATGCTCCAAAACCCTCAACTACTTTCCCATATCCACATATGACCTAAACCCTAAGCCAAACTCGGTCCTACCGATTCTTTCTATCCGGCGCCACCGAGTTTCACTTGTCATAAGCCACTACCAAACCCTAGCAATTCGGTTCTACCGATAGGGATCTCGGTCTCACCGAGATGGGATTGCAAACTCTCTGTTTCCCTTTCGTAACTTTTCGGTCTCACCGAAAGAGCGAATCGGTCCCACCGAGATTGCAATGTAAACTCTTGTTTCCCTTTTGTAACTTTTCGGTCTCACCGAAAGAGCAAATCGGTCCCACCGAGTTTGCCTGACCAACTCTCTGGTTAGCTTATTACCAAACTCGGTCTCACCGAGTTTGTGTAATCGGTCTCACCGAGATTACGTTATGCCCAAACCCTAACCATATCGGTCCTACCGAGTTGCATGTCAGTCCCACCGAAAATCTCTAACGGTCACTAGGTTTACCTTTTCGGTCCGACCGAGTTTGTTGATTCGGTCCCACCGAGATTGGAAAACTGTGTGTAACGGTTGGATTTTGTGTGGAGGCTATATATACCCCTCCACCTCCTCTTCATTCGTGGAGAGAGCCATCAGAACACATACACAATTCCAACTCATATGTTCTGAGAGAGAACCACCTACTCATGTGTTGAGACCAAGATATTCCATTCCTACCATATGAATCTTGATCTCTAGCCTTCCCCAAGTTGCTTTCCACTCAAATCTTCTTTCCACAAAATCCAAATCCTATGAGAGAGAGTTGAGTGTTGGGGAGACTATCATTTGAAGCACAAGAGCAAGGAGTTCATCATCAACACACCATTTGTTACTTCTTGGAGAGTGGTGTCTCCTAGATTGGCTAGGTGTCACTTGGGAGCCTCCGACAAGATTGTGGAGTTGAACCAAGGAGTTTGTAAGGGCAAGGAGATCGCCTACTTCGTGAAGATCTACCGCTAGTGAGGCAAGTCCTTCGTGGGCGATGGCCATGGTGGAATAGACAAGGTTGCTACTTCGTGGACCCTTCGTGGGTGGAGCCCTCCGTGGACTCGCGCAACCGTTACCCTTCGTGGGTTGAAGTCTCCATCAACGTGGATGTAGGATAGCACCACCTATCCGAACCACGGGAAAAACATCCGTGTCTCCAATTGCGTTTGAATTCTCCAAACCCTTCCCTTTACATTCTTGCAAGTTGCATGCTTTACTTTCCGCTGCCAATATACTCTTTGCATGCTTGCTTGAATTGTGTGATGATTGCTTGACTTGTCCTACAATAGCTAAAATCTGCCAAGAACTAAAATTGGGAAAAGGTTAAGTTTTTATTTGGTCAAGTAGTCTAATCACCCCCCCTCTAGACATACTTTCGATCCTACAAGTGGTATCAGAGCTTTGGTCTCCATTTGCTTGATCTCCATAGCTTTTGGTGGTCATAGCCTTGGTTTCACAACCTAGGAGAGTATGGCGTCTAGCGAGGGAAATTATCACCGTAGAGGTCCTTACTTTGATGGTACTAATTTTGCTAGTTGGAAGCATAAAATGAAAATGCATATTCTTGGACATAACCCCGCCGTTTGGGCTATTGTGTGTGTTGGTTTGCAAGGTGACTTCTTTGATGGGAAAGAACCAAACCGTGAAGCTACCGCGGATGAGTTGAAGATGTTGCAATACAATGCTCAAGCTTGTGATATTCTCTTCAACGGATTGTGCCCCGAAGAATTCAACAAAATCAGCCGTCTTGAGAATGCAAAGGAAATTTGGGACACTTTGATTGATATGCACGAAGGTACCGACTCCGTCAAGGAATCCAAGTTGGATGTGCTTCAAAGTCAACTTGACAAGTTCAAAATGAAGGATGGTGAAGGTGTCGCTGAAATGTACTCTAGGCTTGCTCTCATCACAAATGAGATTGCCGGCTTAGGAAGTGAAGAGATGACCGATAGATTCATCATCAAGAAGATTCTAAGAGCCTTGGATGGAAAATATGATACCGTGTGCACATTGATCCAAATGATGCCCAATTACAAAGATCTCAAGCCAACGGAGGTGATTGGAAGAATTGTTGCTCATGAGATGTCACTTAAGGATAAAGAGGAACTTCACAACAAATCAAGTGGTGCCTACAAAGCCTCATGTGAAGCCCCTACATCATCAAGTGAGAAACAAAACTTCAATGAAGAATTGAGCTTAATGGTGAAGAACTTCAACAAGTTCTACAAGAGTAGAAGCAAAGATAGAAGCTTCAAGTCAAGGTCCTACAATGACAAAAGATCTTCTAGTCGAGAGCGAAACTGCTACAGTTGTGGAAGACCCGGACACTATTCCAATGAGTGTACGGCTCCCTACAAGAGAAGAGAAGATTCTCCAAAAAGAAGAAGCAAAGAATCACCACCAAGAGAGAGAAGGAGTAGAGATGATCGTTATGAACGAAGATACTCACGGAGAAGCAAGGATTCGGAAAGGAAGGAAAAATCATCAAGGAGCTACACAAAACGAAGACATCAAGCTCATGTTGGTGAATGGGTATCCGGCTCCGACTCCGACAGCCACTCCGAGAGAAGTTATCACTCCGACTCCTGAAGATACTCAAGATGAAGGTGTTGCCGGTCTAGCACTTGTGTCAACCAACTCCTACGACATATTTGACTCACCAAATGAAGGAATTGGAAGATGCTTCATGGCCAAAGGTCCTAAGGTAACACACCCCGAGTATGTTGATTTCAATAGTGATGAAGATGACTTGTTAGGTGATGATTTGCTTGTTGACAACTCTAGTGATGAATACTATGATGAAACGTCAATTAATCATGCTAATCAAGATAAAACGAATGACAATGATAAGGAGAAGATTGAGGCTCTAACTAAAGAACTAAACACTCTTAAGTTAGCTCATGAAACTATCTTCGAAGATCATCGAGAACTTTTAAGAGCTCATGAGAAATTACGCTTTGAAAAGCTCAATCTTGAGCAAGAGCATGAGTTCTTAAAAGCAATCAATGATGATCTCCGCAAGAAAAGTTCTTCTTACATTGCCAAGCGTTTACTCTTATCCACTTACATGCCTCAAGTCAAGTCTAGTAACAAGAACAAGAAAGATTCTTCCTCTAGCAGTAACAATGATCATGCTAAATCCAATATTGTTGCTTCTAGTAGTTCTCTTGATTCCACTAATGATTCTCTTAGCCAAGTTACACTTGAGCAAGAAAATAGCTTATTGAAGGGAATTATAGAGAAAGGAGTGTACAAAACCTTGCCGGGAGTAAGCAATTCGAGGAAATTGTGCGCAAGCAAGGAATGCACCGGAAGAATCAAGGTGTTGGTTTTGAACGAAAGTTCAATGCCAATGGAGTTGAGTGGGAAGAAGATCAATACCCCAAGACAAAGTTTGTTCCTCAACAAGAGAAGTATGATACTTCTTTCAAGGGGACACAAGCTCAAGATGATCTTCCACCACAAGACTACAAGCAAAAAGGCAAGGACAAGCTTCAAGAGGAAATTGATGCATTTGAAGAAGCTCCTAAGACCTTAGTCAAGTGGATTCCCAAGACTACTTCAAGTTCCACTTCATCAAGTACGACTACAACTCCAAGGATTCCCATCAAGATGGTGTGGATCCAAAAGAAGAAGAACTAGAGAGTTCTTGAGGGTGACTCCGCCAACATACTTCACTCTTATCATTTTGGCAAGAACAAGTTGCAATTCAACTTCCACATCTTGCACTAGTTCAAGGAGTCACAAACCCTCTTGTTGGTAAGACAAGGGACAAGGTAACCTAAAAGTTTTCATGGACATCATCTTTTGTGTGCATCACTCTATGTCTATGGATATCCTTGTTTGTTCCTTGTGGGACTAACCCATGTAGGTATTGAAAGTGCAATTCACTCAAAAGGATAGCTCCAAGTGATCTACATCAACATTAAGCATCCACATCTTCAACATCTACATGAAGTCATCATCGACAAAACCCAAGGTTAGTTCATCCCTCTTAGGGGGGGATATCACATCTAGGGGGAGCTTTACTCTAAGACTTGAGCTAAAGCAACTCTAAAGATGTGAACACAACAATGCTTTATGTAAAAGTGGTAACCCCACTTGAGCTTAAACGATGAGTATGACCTATGATCAAGTGTTCTCACTTGACTCCTAAGTCAATATACTCATATATAGATGACCTAGTCATCGCCAAATTGCTTGATAGATGCTATAGAATTGGTTGTGCATGCTTTGTCACATATTTCAATTGCTCATTTTATTGTGTGAGCATGTGGTTGCATATTTTACTCATTCGAGGACATCCACTTGTTGTTGATTGTTTGGTTTTTTTCCTTTTGCCAAGTGGATGGACAAGAATGCCTAAGAACCTCCTCTAGCTATCTATGCTTTTCTCGTCTCAAACTCTATTCATGCTACATCACAAAATTGATCAAGTCAGATTCGAACCACTCTGTGTGAGGAGCACTCGGAGTCCCCGATTCGTCATAGACTTAAACTTCCAAAACCTCTTTGTGATTCTCGGTCTGACCGATACCCTACTTTCGGTCCTACCGAGATCATTAAGTTGATCTATGTTTTTGATCTCGGTGCAACCGATTTGAACCATTCGGTCACACCGAGTTGCAATAACTGTATACAGTTTTGCATCTCGGTGCCACCGAGTTGTTCCACTCGGTCACACCGACAGGGTCGGGCTATATATAGACACGGGCAAAAATTTGGAAATTTCTCCGAACCCCTTCGCCCGCGCGATAGCTCGCTCTGCCAACATGGTCTCCGGATCGTCTCCTCGCCGCCAGCCGCCTCCAGTCGCTGGTCTCCGTCGCCGTCCATGGAATTCAACCCCGCCGGTGGCGCCGTAGCGAGGCTTCGCCGAACTAGGGTATGGACTCGATCTTTGTGCTATTCCCCAATCTGATTCCTCGCACATTGTGATCATATTGATTCTAGCCACGTTTGAAACACTCCAATCCAGTCAAAGCGATTCGTAGAGTAGGTTTGATTCGAAAATTTTAGGGTTAGGTTTCTGCCGAAACCATCTCGGACCCACCGATTGGAAAAACTCGGTCCCACCGATTTGGCTCATGCCATTGCACAAGTGAGACTCGGTCTGACCGGGAATTACTAATCGGTGTGACCGATTTTGGAACTTTGTGAAACCCTAGCAGTCTCGGTGCCACCGAACTATGACTCGGTCTGACCGAGTTCACTAGTTTAGGTTCCAAAACTGCTTCGGTATCACCGAGTTTAAAAATCGGTAGATCCGAAATGATTTCTGTGGGAAACTAAAACTAAGATTTTGAATCATTCTTTTGCAAAAATCTCTGCATTTTGTGATGCTCATCCACTCTACCTCATCTATAAACTATTCACAGGGTCAGCAGTCAGCTTGTTCATCATGTCAGATCAGAGTGATAGCCAGAATGTCAGAACAGCAAGTGCACATGAGTGAGGGCACTAGTCCCTCCAGTTCTTCAGATGAAGGCAGCAGGAGCACTCCTAGTAACTTGCCAAAAGCTGCCACCAGACAAAGGAAGAAAAGAACCTCAGAATCAGAGGATGAGGACTATGTGGCAGAAGAAGAAGCCACTTCCAAGAAAGTAGTGCTCAAGAAGGAATATGGCTCAGCTCAGCCATCAAACCAGGAATGCACAAAAAGGCACCTGCTAGGAGAGTTCCAACCTCCAAGCCTAGGAAGGCTGTTCCTGAAGAAACTATAAAGTTCACCATGGAATCTGAAGAGGAAGAAATTGGCCAGGACAAGAAAAAGAAGAGAGCCAGAACTACCACTGCCAGAGTTGTTGGCAAGCCTTCTATGAGGAGAGACTCTTCTGATGATGAAGAAGAAGAGGTTGCTGCACCAGCACCTAAGATGCCAAAGCCGATGGGTGATGCTATAAGATCAGGGGCTACTGCATCCAAGCCCAAGGAAGCACCCAAGGCTGCATCAAAGGCCAAGACAGCTCCAAAGAGGAACACAAGGAGCATACCAGCTGCTGAGAAGAACAAGGCCCCAATGCCTGACACTGCAGAAGAAGAGGAAGGACAAGTTCTCAGAAAGTTAAAGCCCAAGATCCCAGACCACAATGATGCTCATCCTGTGGCTGAGGACATGAAGATCAGAAGACACTTAGGGCTGAGAAAGTGGAGAGCAGAAGATCCATATGCTACCAGGAGGAGAACTGCTGTTGACTACAGGTTCCACACAAAGGAACAGTAGGACATTTATGAGACAGTCTTGTTGGATAAGAAGCCCATTGTTTGTGATATGAGATGGGTTGACTGGGAGTACATCAAGGACAATGAAGAGCACTATCCTGGAGTGCAAGACAGCTTCAAGGCATGTGGAGTAGCTGACTTTGTGGGGCAGAAGCTCACAAAGTGGAATGAAGAGCTGATCATGCAGTTCTACTCCACAGCACACTTTTATCCAGATGGAAGGATTGTGTGGATGTCAGAAGGGACAAGGTATCAATCAACAGTTGCTGAGTGGGCACAGCTCATCAATGCCCCAGAGGAGCATGAGGATGACCTAGATATATATGCCAAGAAGAAGATGGACCAAAACTCTATGTCCAACATGTACAAGGAGATCCCAAACAAGGCACTTGATACTTTCAAGTTTGGATCAGTACATTATCTTCTGTCAGGGTTGCCAACCATCAATTGGATTTTGAGGCACACTCTGTTGCCCAAGTCAGGTGATCACAAGATGATCAGAGGCCATGCAATCAACTTGCTTCATATCTTTGATGTGCCACAGAAAATTCAAAGTCATGAGCCTCATGGTAGAGACCATCAAGAGAACTGCAGCAGATCAGAAGAGGAGCTGTGGTTATGCCCCTCAGATCCAGGAGCTGATTAACTCCAAGATGGGCACAGGCATATACCTATTGGACAAGGAACATTTGCCTATTCATCCAGATTTTGAAGATAATGAAGTTGTGATGAACAAGGATGATCCATCATCAGTTCATGCTCAAGCACAGAAGGAGAAGGCAAGGAAGGAGAAAGCTGCCAAGATGCCAACTCAAGAGGAGGCATCTGAGTATTTCCTGAAAACCAAGCAAGAGCAGCTTAGTTACTTGATTGCATCCACACTGAGGATTGAGAAAGGACTGGCCACCCTCACTCAGAATCAGGTGAGCTTAGAGAGGATCATAGAACAAAAGTTCTATGACATGGATGTCAAAGTAACAGAGATTCAGTCTGCAGTGGAGCAACTTCAAGATGACATGCAGGAGAGGAAAGGGAAGACTACAACTGATGCATTTTGCCAGAGTGCCACGAGCTCAGAGGTCGACTGCAGTGCCAGTTCCTGACACCAGAGCCACCACCTCAGCTCCAGCCACAGCACCAGCCCAACCAGCTCCAGCATCTACTTCAGCTCCAGCTCCAACCACGTCTACAGAAGCCTTCGTCCTTGGAGTGATCCAGACTCCACCACCACCAGAAGATCAAGCCTGAGGTCGATCTAGCACTATGCATTTTCTAGGAACTTTTTGGTAACTTGTTGCCAAAGGGGGAGAAAAATGTATAGATCATAGGCTTCGAGAGAGAGAGAGAGTGTTGCTTTTATTCTCTCTTGCTTTATTTGGTGGTTTTTCAAACTTTGTTTGCTTTTGGTTGAGATACTTTGATATGCTTGTGAGACATTGATGATCATGTGTTTGATCATAAGCTACACTTATGCATGCTTGATATATCTTATCTATCTTATGTGATCATTCACTTTCTTTGGTGATGAGTGCATGTATTTCATTCTTATCATTTTGAGCGCTCCACCAAGATGTATGTGACATGGAAGAGTAACCCATGATTCTAACTCTTTGTGCATTTGCAGTCCAAAGCAAATTTTAAACATGCACAAATTTAGGGGGAGCTCTTACTTATCACATACTTCTCAAAGCGACGATATATTTCACTCTTATTATCATTTGTCGAAGCTTTGATCTATATGTTGTCATCAATTACCAAAAAGGGGGAGATTGAAAGTGCAACTATCCCTAGGTGGTTTTGGTAATTCATAACAACATATAGCTCATTGAGCTAATGCTATTCCAAGATGATTATTTCAGGAAAGCTCAATGATTGGCATGGCATGGATGTGAAAGTGGAACCCTCAAAATGCTAAGGACAAAGGATTGGCTCAAGCTCAAAAGCTCAAGACTCTTCATTTTATATTTTAGTGATCCAAGATCACATTGAGTCTTTAGGAAAAGCCAATACTATCAAGGAGGGATGAGGTGTTGCTTAATGAGCCTCTTGCTTCATGTGCTTAGTGATATGCTCCAAAAACCCGCAACTACTTTCCCATATCCACATTTGACCTAAACCCCAAGCCAAACTCGGACCTACCGATTCTTTCAAACCGGCGCCACCGAGTTTCACTTGTCATAGCCATTTGCCAACCCTAGCAAATCGGTTTCTATCGATAGGGATCTCGGTCTCACCGAGATGGGATTGCAAACTCTCTGTTTCCTTTTCGTAACTTTTCGGTCTCACCGAAAGAGCGGATCGGTCCCACCGAGATTGCAATGTAAACTCTCTGTTTCCTTTTTCATACATTCGGTCCCACCGAGTTTACCTGACCAACCCTCTGGTTAGCTTATTACCAAATCGGTCTCACCGAGTTTGTGTAATCGGTCTCACCGAGATTACGTTATGCCCTAACCCTAACCATATCGGTCCTACCGAGTTGCATGTCAGTCCCACCGAAAATCTCTAACGGTCACTAGGTTTACTATTTCGGTCCGACCGAGTTTGTTGATTCGGTCCCACCGAGATTGGTAAATTGTGTGTAACGGTTGGATTTTGTGTGGAGGCTATATATACCCCTCCACCTCCTCTTCACTTGTAAGAGAGCCATCAGAACACATCTACACTTCCAGCTCATATGTTCTGAGAGAGAACCACCTACTCATGTGTTGAGGCCAAGATATTCCATTCCTACCATATGAATCTTGATCTCTAGCCTTCCCCAAGTTGCTTTCCACTCAAATCTTCTTTCCACCAAATCCAAATCCTGTGAGAGAGAGTTGAGTGTTGGGGAGACTATCATTTGAAGCACAAGAGCAAGGAGTTCATCATCAACACACCATTTGTTACTTCTTGGAGAGTGGTGTCTCCTAGATTGGCTAGGTGTCACTTGGGAGCCTCCGACAAGATTGTGGAGTTGAACCAAGGAGTTTGTAGGGCAAGGAGATCGCCTACTTCGTGAAGATCTACCGCTAGTGAGGCAAGTCCTTCGTGGGCGATGGCCATGGTGGGATAGACAAGGTTGCTTCTTCGTGGACCCTTCGTGGGTGGAGCCCTCCGTGGACTCGCGCAACCGTTACCCTTCGTGGGTTGAAGTCTCCATCAACGTGGATGTAGGCATAGCACCACCTATCCGAACCACGACAAAACATCCGTGTCTCCAATTGCGTTTGAATCTCCAAACCCTTCCCTTTACATTCTTGCAAGTTGCATGCTTTACTTTCCGCTGCCAATATACTCTTTGCATGCTTGCTTGAATTGTGTGATGATTG
This sequence comes from Triticum urartu, assembly GCF_003073215.2. Classification (NCBI taxonomy): domain Eukaryota; kingdom Viridiplantae; phylum Streptophyta; class Magnoliopsida; order Poales; family Poaceae; genus Triticum; species Triticum urartu. The sequence goes on along the minus strand of NC_053027.1, from coordinate 168,804,022 downwards.
CTTGACTTGTCCTAAAGATGCTAAAATCTGCCAAGAAATAAAATTGGGAAAAGGTTAAGTTTTTATTTGGTCAAGTAGTCTAATCACCCCCCTCTAGACATACTTTCGATCCTACAATACATAATCACCTACATTAAACTCACGCTTTTGTATCCTTTTGTCATGCCATCTTTTAACTTTTTCTTTAAACAACTTGGCATTTTCATAAGCTTGGGTTCTCCATTCATCAAGTGAGCTAATATCAAATAACCTCTTCTCACCGGCAAGTTTGAAATCATAGTTGAGCTCTTTAATAGCCCAATATGCCTTATGTTCTAGTTCGAGAGGTAAGTGACATGCTTTTCCATAAACCATTTTATACGGAGACATACCCATAGGATTTTTATATGCAGTTCTATATGCCCATAATGCATCATCAAGTTTCTTGGACCAATTCTTTCTAGACCTATTAACAGTCTTTTGCAAAATTAATTTGAGCTCTCTATTACTCAATTCTACTTGACCACTAGACTGTGGGTGATAAGGAGATGCAATTCTATGATTAACATCATATTTAGCAAGCATTTTACGGAAAGCACCATGAATAAAGTGTGAACCACCATCAGTCATTAAATATCTAGGGACTCCAAACCTCGGAAAAATAACTTCCTTAAGCATTTTAATAGAAGTGTTATGATCAGCACTACTAGTTGGAATAGCTTCTACCACTTAGTAACATAATCAACAGCAACTAAAATATGTGTGTAACCATTAGAGGAAGGAAAAGGTCCCATATAATCAAAGCCCCAAACATCAAATGGTTCAATAACAAGTGAATAATTCATAGGCATTTCTTGACGTCTACTAATATTACCAATTCTTTGACATTCATCACAAGATAAAACAAACTTACGGGCATCCTTGAAGAGAGTAGGCCAATAAAAACCAGATTGCAATACCTTATGTGCAGTTCTATCTCCAGCGTGGTGTCCTCCATAAGCTTCGGAGTGACACTTGCGTAGGATCTGTTCCTGTTCATGCTCAGGTACACAACGTCTAATAACACCATCTACTCCTTCTTTATAAAGATGTGGGTCATCCCAAAAGTAATGTCTCAAATCAAAAAAGAACTTTTTCTTTTGTTGGTATGTGAAGCTAGGTGGTATAAATTTAGCAACAATATAATTAGCATAATCAGCATACCATGGAGTGCTACGAGAAGTGCTTATGACATTTAATTGTTCATCAGGAAAGCTATCATCAATAGGTAGTGGGTCATCAAGAACATTCTCTAACCTAGATAAGTTGTCTGCAACTGGGTTCTCAGCTCCTTTTCTATCAACAATATGCAAATCAAATTCTTGCAGCAAGAGAACCCATCTAATAAGTCTAGGTTTAGCATCTTTCTTTTCCATAAGATATTTAATAGCAGCATGATCAGTGTGAATAGTTACTTTAGAATCAACAATATAGGGTCTGAATTTATCACAAGCAAACACAACTGCTGAAAGTTCCTTTTCAGTAGTAGCATAATTTCTTTGAGCATTGTCTAGAGTCTTACTATAATAATGGATAACATTTAATTTCTTATCAACTCTTTGCCCTAGAACAGCACCTACAGCATAATCACTAGCATCACACATAATTTCAAAGGGTAAATTCCAATCAAGTGGCTGAACAATAGGTGCAGGGACTAATGCTTTCTTAAGTATGTCAAATGCTTCTACACAATCATCATCAAAGAAAAATGGTACATCTTTTTGTAATAAATTAGTCAGAGGCCGAGAAATTTTTGAGAAGTCCTTAATGAACCTCCTATAAAATCCGGCATGACCAAGGAAACTTCTTATACCTTTGATGTCCTTGGGACATGGCATCTTTTCAATAGCGTCAACCTTGGCTTTATCAACTTCAATACCTCTTTCAGAAACTTTGTGCCCCAAGACAATACCTTCATTAACCATAAAGTGGCACTTCTCCCAATTCAAGACAAGATTAGTTTCTTCACATCTCTGCAAAACTCGATCAAGATTGCTCAAGCAATCATCAAAAGAGGAACCATAGACGAAAAAGTCGTCCATGAAAACCTCACAAATCTTTTCACAAAAATCATAGAATATAGCCATCATGCATCTTCCAAAGGTAGCAGGTGCATTACATAAACCAAAAGGTATACGTCTATAAGCAAAAGTACCAAAAGGGCATGTAAAAGTAGTCTTTTATTGATCTTTAGCCGACACAGGTATTTGAGAGAAACCAGAATAACCATCTAGAAAGCAATAGTGTGTATGTTTGCATAATCTTTCTAGCATTTGATCAATAAAAGGTAAGGGGTAATGATCTTTCTTAGTGTTTATTTAATTTGCGGAAATCAATTACCATCCTATAACCTGTAATAATTCTTTGAGGAATTAATTCATCTTTATCATTAGGGACAACAGTAATACCTCCCTTCTTAGGGACACAATGGACAGGACTTACCCACTGACTATCAGCAACGGGATAAATTATACCTGCCTCCAGAAGCTTGAGTATTTCCTTCCTTACCACTTCTTTCATTTTAGGATTCAAACGTCGTTGAGGATCACATACTGGTTTAGCATCCGCTTCCAAATTTATTTTATGCTGACATAGAGTGGGACTAATGCCCTTAAGATCATCAAGAGTATATCCAATAGCGGCACGGTGCTTCTTCAGAGTTTTCAATAATCTTTCTTCTTCATGCTCTGAAAGGTTAGCACTAATAATAACAGGATATATTTTCTTTTCATCAAGATAAGCATACTTAAGATTATCAGGCAACGGTTTAAGCTCAAACACGGGATCACCCTTGGGTGGAGGAGGATCCCCTAGGATTTCAACAGGCAAATTGTGTTTCAGATAGGTTCCTGTTTAAAGAATATTTCATCTATTTCCTTTCTTTCATTCATAAACATATCATTTTCATGGTCTAGTAAATAGTGTTCTAAAGGATCACTAGGAGGTACAGCAATAGAAGCAAGACCAATAATTTCATCCTTACTAGGCAATTCTTCCTCACGATGTTGTTTACTGAATTTAGAGAAATTAAACTCATGAACCATATCATCCAAGCCAACAGTAACAACATTCTTTTTGCAGTCTATCGTAGCATTAACAGTATTCAAGAAGGGTCTACCAAAAATAATGGGACAAAAGCTATCTTGTGGAGAACCAAGAACAAGAAAGTCAGCGGGATATTTGGTTTTCCCACACAAGACTTCAACATCTCTAACAATTCCCATTGCAGATATAGTATCTCTATGGCAAGTTTAATTTGTAACATCAATATTCTAAACTCAGGCAGGTTGCGATTATCATGCATAATTTCTTTATATAGTCAATGGGTATAACACTAGCACTAGGCACCCATATCACATAAGCCATGATAACAATGATCTCCTATTTTAACAGAAATAACAGGCACGCCTACCACAGGTCTATGTTTATCTCTATCACAGGGTTTAGCAATTCTAGCAGTTTCACCAGAGAATTCAATGACATGCCCATCAATATTATCAGACAAGAGATCTTTAACAATAGCAATATTAGGTTCTACTTTGACTTGCTCAAGAGGTGTATAAGTTCTAGTATTGCTTTTACGAACAACAGTTGAAGCTTTAGCATGATCCTTTACTCTAGCAGGGAAAGGTGGTTTCTCAACATAAGAGGTGGGAACAATAGGATCATTATAAGTGATGGTCTTTTCTTCAACTTTAATAGGTGCAGCTACTTTTACTTCTATGGGAGGATGATATTTAAACCACTTCTCCTTGGGGAGATCAACATAGTAGCAAAAGATTCACAGAAAGAAGCTACTATCTTCAGAGCTCAAGTCCATATTTAGTGCTAACTTACGGAAAATATCTCGGTTATCCATAAAAGATTTAACACAATCACATTAGGTGTCATAACCTGACTCCTTACCTTCGTCGGAGGTCCCAATACTTCAGAGTTGCGTTTAATTCTATCCAATAAATTCCATCTGAATTCAATAGTCTTCATCATAAAAGAGCCAGCACAAGAAGTATCGAGCATGGTGCGATTGTTATCAGAAAGCCGAGCATAAAAATTCTGGAGAATTGTCAATTTTGAGAGCTCATGATTGGGGCATGAATATAACATTGATTTAAGCCTCCCCCAAGCTTGAGCGATGCTTTCTCCTTCGCGAGGCCAAAAATTATATATATAATTGCGATCACAATGAACAAGATTCATAGGATAATACTTTTCATGAAATTCCAATTTCAATCTTCTATAGTTCCATGATCTCGTATCATCACATAGCCTATACCATGTCAATGCATCTCCATTCAAAGATAAAGGGAAGACCTTCTTCTTAGCAAAATCATCAGGTATACCTGCAAGCTTTAAATAATCCACAAATATCATCCAAATAGCGTAGATGCTCGTCGGGATGCTTTGTCCCATCTACTGTAAAAGTATTAGCCAGCAGTTTTTCCATAATACCCGAAGGAAATGCAAAAGGAGTCATATTCAATAGGTTTAGTAGGTTGAGGAGCAACTCTTTGCTCTACTGGTCAGGGTGAAGATACCCCGAACAAGCCCCCAGAGGATTACTTTCCATAGTAACAAGTGACAGTAAATTTCAGCACACTATATAAATTTTTCCTTACCAAACTCCACCTACCAAAGGCCAACCATAGCACCTGGCCTGTGACTCTATGTTTGTATAACCTTCCTCCTTGGTTGTGCATGAAGCGGAAGTTCATTATGATGCCAGTGCTCATCCAAGGCCCTAAGCAACCCGGCAACGACATTGATGTGTACCTAAGGCTATTAGTTGAAGAACTCTTACAACTATGGAATGGAACATGTATACGTGCGTGGGATGAGCACATGGGGGAAGAATTTGACCTAAAGGCGTTGCTGTTCGGTGACTGAGGGAGTCCTAGATTAGGGGGTGTCCGGATAGCCGGACTATACCTTCGGCCGGACTCCTGGACTATGAAGATACAAGATTGAAGACTTCGTCCCGTGTCCGGAAGGGACTTTCCTTGGCGTAGAAGGCAAGCTTGGCGATACGGATATGTAGATCTCCTACCATTGTAACCGACTCTGTGTAACCCTAGCCCTCTCCGATGTCTATATAAACCGGAGGGTTTTAGTCCATAGGACGAAACAACAATCATACCATAGGCTAGCTTCTAGGGTTTAGCCTCCTTGATCTCGTGGTAGATCTACTCTTGTATACCCATATCATCAATATTAATCAAGCAGGATGTAGGGTTTTACCTCCATTAAGAGGGCCCGAACCTGGGTAAAACATTGTGTCCCCTGCCTCCTGTTACCATCCTCCTAGACGCACAGTTCGGGACCCCCTACCCGATATCCCCCGGTTCTGACACCGACATTGGTGCTTTCATTGGGAGTTCCTCTGTGCCGTTGCCATCAGGAAGGATGCCTCATCCCGTCTTTAAAGACGGCACCGTTGCTAAGGGAGCTTTGGCTGTCGGCCAAACTCTCAGGCTAGGTGGTTTCCTTATGACCGCCTGTTCTGCTGCTACGCCGATGATGACCTCTCGGGTCATCGAAAGCAATCTTCACGTCAGCTTGGAATTCGCCGAGCAGCTAGATCCAATGGAGCTCTCTTCCCTAAACGAGCTCTTGGATCGCTTTGCCGCCCTGGGAGTCGCTACGGATTATGACCAGATTGGGCCTAAACCCGATCTGAGAGAGATTAACTCTCCCCTGGTCACCCATCATGTTGCCGTGGTAGAGGGATAGTGCGGCGACCCTTCATCTATCTTAAGGACTAGCTATGTCCGGATTCCGGATCCCTCCAAGCCGGATACCCGCGGAGGGGAAGACATCACTCAAGACCTGAACTTAAAGTCAGGCGACGGGCTAGATTCATTGGACAACATCCAAGAATCCAAACTTCCGAGTTCGGAAACTCCTTGGCCCCTGGGTCTCAGATGTGGTAAGGTTTCGGATTTGATTCCACCCACCCACCCGTACATAAGCGATCTATATCAAATTAGGCAAGAGCCCGAAGAAACAGTACATCATTACTGGGCCAGATTCCTCCTGGTTATGAACAGGATAAAGGACTGCCGTGAGGAAGACGCAATTTCATTCTTCTGCAATAATTGCACGGACAAGGGAATCCTCAACGCCATAAGTCGCCGTGATATTAAACACTTCCCTAACTTGGCGTCCATAGTACGAAAGTACTGTGCGATGGAAAGCGCCTGGAAAACCGAAATAAAATTTTGGGACAATCCGGCCTTGAATACAAACCCAGTCCGAAATAAAAGGGTGCATCATCGCCAGACACCCGGGTTCAATACGAAAAAGCAAAATCCCTCTACAGGGCATGGAACCGTGCAGGAAGGATGGCTTAATGGACCCTGTAAAATTCACAGTGCAGAGGGCGCCACACCAACTCATAGCCTTAGAGCATGTTGGGTACTCCGGCAGGTGGCAAAAATTGGCGAAGATCTTCTAATTCCAGAAGCCACATAAAGCCACCCCAGAGACACCAGTATGGTATCAACAGTCTTCGAGACTTCGCATCAAATAATATGCGAAAAAGAACACTCCGCAGCCTTGTCGAAGTCTACCAAGTAGCAACAATAAACCCATGGAGTGACACGCCTATTACTTTTAACGCCAGTGATGAACCTAAATTCCGAACAGCCCAAGCACTAGCCACATTGGTCCTCAGTCCAATAGTGGACGACTTTCGTCTTACCAAGGTACTCATGGATGGCGGTAGCGGATTGAACCTCATTTATGAGGGAACCCTTCAAAAAATGGAAATAGACTTGAACCGCATTGAGCGAAGCAGCACAACCTTTAGAGGAATAATACCCAGTCGGGAAGCGCGCTGTACAGGAAAAATCACACTAGATGTGGAGTTCGGCACGCCGGATAATTACAGGTCCGAAGAGGTCACGTTCCAAGTGGCCCCGTTCAGTAGCGGATATCACGCTCTGCTAGGGCAGGAAGCGTTTACAATCTTCCAAGCAATACCCCATTACGGGTACATGAAGCTCAAGATGCCCGGGCCTAACGGAATCATCACTCTCGCTAGTGATCCGGACATAGCACTCCGCGCCGAAAACAAGACAGCCGCACTGGCCCTCGAGGCGCTATCCGAAGCCCTAGCGGCTGAGGAACTGACTGCGCTGCGCTCCACGGTGAATAGGGACGATGTGATACTCGACAAAAGATCCAAGTCCACCTCCTTTAAACCGGTGGACGAAATAGTCAAATTCCAGGTCCATCCAACGGACCCCAATAAAACAGCTTCCATCGGGGCACAGTTAAACCCTGATGTAGACGCCGCACTGCGAGAGTTCCTACGAGAGAACTGGGACATTTTCGCCTGGCACCCTTCAGACATGCCAGGAATCCCACGCAGGCTGGCCGAACACAGCTTAAATATCCTAAAAGGATTCAAGCCATTCAAACAGGCTCTTCGGCGTTTTTCCGAACCTAAGAGACAGGCCATGGGAGAGACTAGCAAGCTATTGGAGGCCGGATTCATCAAAGATATAAAACATCCGGACTGGCTAGCAAACCTGGTGATGGTACCAAAGAAGGACAAATCCTGGCGCCTGTGCATTGATTTTAAAGACCTTAACAAGGCTTGCCCAAAGGATCCCTTCCCCCTCCCCCGCATCGATCAAATTATCGACGCTACCGCAGGACACGATTCGTTGTGTTTCCTCGACGCATACTTTGGCTACCATCTGAAGGAAATATGCCCTAGAGGCAATAATAAAGTTATTATTTATTTCCTTATATCATGATAAATGTTTATTATTCATGCTAGAATTGTATTAACCGGAAACATAATACTTGTGTGAATACATAGACAAACTAAACGTCACTAGTATGCCTCTACTTGACTAGCTCGTTAATCAAAGATGGTTATGTTTCCTAACCATGAGACATGTGTTGTCATTTGATTAACGGGATCACATCATTAGGAGAATGATGTGATTGACATGACCCATTCCATTAGCTTAGCACCCGATCGTTTAGTATGTTGCTATTGCTTTCTTCATGACTTATACATGTTCCTATGACTATGAGATTATGCAACTCCCGTTTGCCGGAGGAACACTTTGTGTGCTACCAAACGTCACAACGTAACTGGGTGATTATAAAGGAGCTCTACAGGTGTCTCCAAAGGTACATGTTGGGTTGGCGTATTTCGAGATTAGGATTTGTCACTCCGATTGTCGGAGAGGTATCTCTGGGCCCTCTCGCGGTAATGCACATCACATAAGCCTTGCAAGCATTGCAACTAATGAGTTAGTTGCGAGATGATGTATTACGGAACGAGTAAAGAGACTTGCCGGTAACGAGATTGAACTAGGTATTGAGATACCGACGATCGAATCTCGGGCAAGTAACATACCGATGACAAAGGGAACAACGTATGTTGTTATGCGGTCTGACCGATAAAGATCTTCGTAGAATATGTAGGAGCCAATATGAGCATCCAGGTTCCGCTATTGGTTATTGACCGGAGACATGTCTCGGTCATGTCTACATGTTCTCGAACCCGTAGGGTCCGCACGCTTAAGTTCGATGACAGTTATATTATGAGTTTATGAGTTTTGATGTACCGAAGTTGTTCGGAGTCCCGGATGTGATCACGGACATGACGAGGAGTCTCGAAATGTCGAGACATAAAGATTAATATATTGGACGGCTATATTCGGACACCGGAAGTGTTCCGGGTGATTTCGGAGAAAACCGGAGTGCCGGAGGGTTACCGGAACCCCCCCGGGAGAAGTAATGGGCCTTATGGGCCCTAGTGGAGAGAGAGAGGGCGGCCAGGGTGGGCCGTGCGCCCCTCCCCCTCTGGTCCGAATTGGACTAGGAGAGGGGCGGCGCCCCCCTTTCCTTCTCCCTCTCCCCCTTCCTTTCCCCCTCCTAGTAGGAGTAGGAAAGAGGGGAGTCCTACTCCTACTAGGAGGAGGACTCCCCCTCCTTGGCGCGCCATAGGGGCCGGCCGGCCTCCTCCCCTTGCTCCTTTATATACGGGGGCAGGGGGCACCCCTAGACACACAAGTTGATCCACGTGATCATATTCTTAGCCGTGTGCGGTGCCCCCTTCCACCATAATCCTCGATAATATTGTAGCGGTGCTTAGGCGAAGCCCTGCGACGGTAGTACATCAAGATCGTCACCACGCCGTCGTGCTGACGGAACTCTTCCCCGACACTTTGCTGGATCGGAGTCCGGGGATCGTCATCGAGCTGAACGTGTGCTAGAACTCGGAGGTGCCGTAGTTTCGGTGCTTGATCGGTCGGGCCGTGAAGACGTACGACTACATCAACCGCGTTGTGCTAACGCTTCCGCTGTCGGTCTACAAGGGTACGTAGATCACACTCTCCCCTCTCGTTGCTATGCATCACCATGATCTTGCGTGTGCGTAGGAAATTTTGAAATTACTACGTTCCCCAACAGTGGCATCCGAGCCTAGGTTTTATGTGTTGATGTTATATGCACGAGTAGAACACAAGTGAGTTGTGGGCGATATAAGTCATACTGCTTACCAGCATGTCATACTTTGGTTCGGCGGTATTGTTGGACGAAGCGGCCCGGACCGACATTACGCGTACGCTTACGCGAGACCGGTTCTCGACGTGCTTTGCACAAAGGTGGCTAGCGGGTGACAGTTTCTCCAACTTTAGTTGAACTGAGTGTGGCTACGCCCGGTCCTTGCGAAGGTTAAAACAGCACCAACTTGACAAACTATCGTTGTGGTTTTGATGCGTAGGTAAGATTGGTTCTTGCTTAAGCCCGTAGCAGCCACGTAAAACTTGCAACAACAAAGTAGAGGACGTCTAACTTGTTTTTGCAGGGCATGTTGTGATGTGATATGGTCAAGACATGATGCTAAATTTTATTGTATGAGATGATCATGTTTTGTAACCGAGTTATCGGCAACTGGCAGGAGCCATATGGTTGTCGCTTTATTGTATGCAATGCAATCGCGCTGTAATGCTTTACTTTATCACTAAGCGGTAGCGATAGTCGTGGAAGCATAAGGTTGGCGAGAAGACAACGATGCTACAATGGTGATCAAGGTGTCATGCCGGTGACAATGGTGATCATGACGGTACTTCGGAGATGGAGATCACAAGCACAAGATGATGATGGCCATATCATATCACTTATATTGATTGCATGTGACGTTTATCTTTTATGCATCTTATCTTGCTTTGATTGACGGTAGCATTATAAGATGATCTCTCACTAATTATCAAGAAGTGGTCTCCCTGAGTATGCACCGTTGCCAAAGTTCTTCGTGCCCAGACACCACGTGATGATCGGGTGTGATAAGCTCTATGTCCATCTACAATGGGTGCAAAACAGTTTTTGCACACGCAGAATACTCAGGTTAAACTTGACTAGCCAAGCATATACAGATATGCCTTCGGAACACGGAGACCGAAAGGTCGAGCGTGAATCATATAGTAATATGATCAACATAGCGATGTTCACCAATGAAACTACTCATCTCACGTGATGATCGGACATGGTTTAGTTGATTGGATCACGTAATCACTTAGAGGATAGAGGGATGTCTATCTAAGTGGGAGTTCTTTAAGTAATATGATTAATTGAACCTAAATTTATCATGAACTTAGTACCTGATAGTATTCTTGTTTATGTTTGATTGTAGATAGATGGCCCGTGCTGTTGTTCCGTTGAATTTTAATGCGTTCCTTGAGAAAGCAAAGTTGAAAGATGATGGTAGCAATTACACGGACTGGGTCCGTAACTTGAGGATTATCCTCATTGCTGCACAGAAGAATTACGTCCTGGAAGCACCGCTGGGTGCCAGGCCTGCTGCTGGAGCAACACCAGATGTTATGAACGTCTGGCAGAGCAAAGCTGATGACTACTCGATAGTTCAGTGTGCCATGCTTTACGGCTTAGAATCGGGACTTCAACGACGTTTTGAACGTCATGGAGCATATGAGATGTTCCAGGAGTTGAAGTTAATATTTCAAGCAAATGCCCGGATTGAGAGATATGAAGTCTCAATAAGTTCTATAGCTGCAAGATGGAGGAGAACAGTTCTGTCAGTGAGCATATACTCAAAATGTCTGGGTATAATAATCACTTGATTCAATTGGGAGTTAATCTTCCAGATGATTGCGTCATTGACAGAATTCTCCAATCACTGCCACCAAGCTACAAGAGCTTCGTGATGAACTATAATATGCAAGGGATGAATAAGACTATTCCCGAGCTCTTCGCAATGCTGAAAGCTGCGGAGGTAGAAATCAAGAAGGAGCATCAAGTGTTGATGGTCAACAAGACCACTAGTTTCAAGAAAAAGGGCAAAGGAAAGAAGAAGGGGAACTTCAAAAAGAACAGCAAGCAAGTTGCTACTCAAGAGAAGAAACCCAAACCTGGACCTAAGCCTGAAACTGAGTGCTTCTACTGCAAGCAGACTGGTCACTGGAAGCGGAACTGCCCCAAGTATTTGGCGGATAAGAAGGATGGCAAGGTGAACAAAGGTATATGTGATATACATGTTATTGATGTGTACCTTACTAATGCTCGCAGTAGCACCTGGGTATTTGATACTGGTTCTGTTGCTAATATTTGCAACTCGAAACAGGGACTACGGATTAAGCGAAGATTGGCTAAGGACGAGGTGACGATGCGCGTGGGAAATGGTTCCAAAGTCGATGTGATCGCGGTCGGCACGCTACCTCTACATCTACCTTCGGGATTAGTATTAGACCTAAATAATTGTTATTTGGTGCCAGCGTTGAGCATGAACATTATATCTGGATCTTGTTTGATGCGAGACGGTTATTCATTTAAATCAGAGAATAATGGTTGTTCTATTTATATGAGTAATATCTTTTATGGTCATGCACCCTTGAAAGAGTGGTCTATTCTTATTGAATCTCGATAGTAGTAATACACATATTCATAATGTTGAAGCCAAAAGATGCAGAGTTGATAATGAAAGTGCAACTTATTTGTGGCACTGTCGTTTAGGTCATATCGGTATAAAGCGCATGAAGAAACTCCATACTGATGGACTTTTGGAACCACTTGATTATGAATCACTTGTTACTTGTGAACCGTGCCTCATGGGCAAGATGACTAAAACACCGTTCTCTGGTACTATGGAGAGAGCAACAGATTTGTTGGAAATCATACATACCGATGTATGTGGTCCGATGAATATTGAGGCTCGTGGTGGATATCGTTATTTTCTCACCTTCACAGATGATTTAAGCAGATATGGGTATATTTACTTAATGAAACATAAAGCTGAAACATTTGAAAGGTTCAAAGAATTTCCAGAGTGAAGTTGAAAATCATCGTAACAAGAAAATAAAATTCCTACGATCTGATCGTGGAGGAGAATATTTGAGTTACGAGTTTGGTGTACATTTAAAACAATGCGAAATAGTTTTGCAACTCACGCCACCCGGAACACCACAACGTAATGGTGTGTCCGAACGTCGTAATCGTACTTTACTTGATATGGTGCGATCTATGATGTCTCTTACTGATTTATCACTATCGTTTTGGGGTTATGCTCTAGAGACGGCCGCATTCACGTTAAATAGGGCACCATCAAAATCCGTTGAGACGACGCCTTATGAACTATGGTTTGGCAAGAAACCAAAGTTGTCGTTTCTGAAAGTTTGGGGTTTCGATGCTTATGTGAAAAATCTTCAACCTGATAAGCTCGAACCCAAAAATTGGAGAAATGTGTCTTCATAGGATATCCAAAGGAAACTATTGATACACCTTCTATCACAGATCCGAAGGCAAAGACTTTTGTTGCTAAATTCGGAAACTTTCTAGAGAAGAGTTTCTCTCGAAAGAAGTGAGTGGGAGGAAAGTAGAACTTGATGAGGTAACTGTACCTGCTCTTTCTGGAAAGTAGTACATCACAGAAAACTGTTTCTGTGACACCTACACCAGATTAGTGAGGAAGCTAATGATAATGATCATGAAACTTCAGAATAAGATACTACTGAACCTCGTAGATCAACCAGAGTAAGATCCGCACCAGAGTGGTACGGTAATCCAGTTCTGGAAGTCATGCTACTAGATCATGATGAACCTACGAACTATGAAGAAGCGATGGTGAGCCCAGATTCCGCAAAGTGGCTTGAAGCCATGAAATCTGAGATGGGATCCATGTATGAGAACAAAGTATGGACTTTGGTTGACTTGCCCGAATGATTCGGCAAGCAATTGAGAATAAATGGATCTTCAAGAAGAAGACTGACGCTGACGGTAATATTACTGTCTACAAAGCTCGACTTGTCGCAAAAGGTTTTCGACAAGTTCAAGGGATTGACTACGATGAGACCTTCTCACCCGTAGCGATGCTTAAGTCTGTCCGAATCATGTTAGCAATTGCCGCATTTTATGATTATGAAATTTGGCACATGGATGTCAAAACTGCATTCCTGAATGGATTTCTGGAAGAAGAGTTGTATATGATGCAACCAGAAGGTTTTGTCGATCCAAAGGGAGCTAACAAAGTGTGCAAGCTCCAGCGATCCATTTATGGACTGGTGCAAGCCTCTCGGAGTTGGAATAAACGCTTTGATAGTGTGATCAAAGCATTTGGTTTTGTACAGACTTTTGGAGAAGCCTGTATTTACAAGAAAGTGAGTGGGAGCTCTGTAGCATTTCTGATATTATATGTAGATGACATATTACTAATCGGAAATGATATAGAATTTCTGGATAGCATAAAGGGATACTTGAATAAGAGTTTTTCAATGAAAGACCTCGGTGAAGCTGCTTACATATTGGGCATTAAGATCTATAGAGACAGATCAAGACACTTAATTGGACTTTCACAAAGCACATACCTTGACAAAGTTTTGAAAAAGTTCAAAATGGATCAAGCAAAGAAAGGATTCTTGCCTGTGTTACAAGGTGTGAAATTGAGTAAGACTCAATGCCCGACCAATGCAGAAGATAGAGAGAAAATGAAAGATGTTCCCTATGCTTCAGCCATAGGCTCTATCATGTATGCAATGCTGTGTACCAGACCTGATGTGTGTTTGCTATAAGTCTAGCAGGAAGGTACCAAAGTAATCCAGGAGTGGATCACTGGACAGCGGTCAAAAACATCCTGAAATACCTGAAAAGGACTAAGGATATGTTTCTCATATATGGAGGTGAAAGTGCGTTATATCGACTAGAGGGGGGGTGAATAGGCGATTTTTATGAAAGTCTTCAAAACGTGAGAGTTATGAAGACAAACAGTGAAGATTATGCCTATTACTATGCAGCGGAAGTTAGATTACACTAGGCCAGCCATGGTCATGTATTCAATAGAGTGAAAGCGCAATGACAAACAGCTTCAGTGTAATAAGGATCAGGTAGGAAGAAGTTATGAAGCCGAACAGATCATACATTCATGTTGTGAAGACAAAAGATAAAGCAAGCATGCAATGGCTTCACAATGAATAACTGTAAGTGAAAGGAAGTGAAGATGAAACCAGTGACACGTTGAAGACAATGATTTGTTGGACCAGTTCCAGTTGCTGTGACAACTGTACGTCTGGTTGGAGCGGCTAGGTATTTAAACCAAAGGACACACAGTCCCGGACACCCAGTCAAGGACACTTAGTCCAAGACACCCAGTCCTCACCGTTTTCTCCTTGAGCTAAGGTCACACAGACCTCGCTCAATCACTCAGGTAAGTCTTCAAGGTAGACTCCCAAACCTTCACAGACTTCGTTCACTGGCAATCCACAATTTCTCTTGGATGCTCAGAACGCGACGCCTAACCGTCTGGAGGATGCACAGTCCTCAAGTGTAATAAGTCTTCAAATCACACAGACACGAAGACTTAAGTGATGCCCAATTTACTCTGGCTCTGGGTGGTTAGGGCTTTTCTCCTCACTAGGAATTTTTCTCTCAAAGGCTTCGAGGTGGGTTGCTCTCAAACGACAAAAGCCGTGCACTGAAATCTGAGCAGCCAACCGTTTATGGTTGTGGGGGTGGACTATTTATAGCCACTTGGCAACCCGACCTGATCTGTCCGAAATGACCCTGGGTCACTAAGGAACTGACACGTGTACCAACGGTCGAATTTTGAACTCACACGGCAACTTTACTTGGGCTACAAGTAAAGCTGACTTGTCTGACTCTGGACAAGATTTTCTCTCAAAGTCTTCGCTCGAAGACATAGGATTTGAATTAGGCATCACTACAGTCATTCTGACTGGTTCTTTTGGACCCCACTTAACAGTACGGTGATTCCTATGACACTACATAAATGAAATAAAACTACGAAGGATCTAAGTCTTCGAGTTCCATAAGCTTCATAGGGAGTCTTCTCATGTCATTGTCTTCAATATGAATATCTTCATAAACCACCATTGTCTTCAATGTCTTCGTACATTTTTAGGGGTCATCTCTGGTAATAAAACCGAATCAATGAGGGACTTCTACCTGTGTTTTCCTGCAATTCTCACAAACATTAGTCCCTCAACTAGGTTTGTCGTCAATACTCCAAAACCAACTAGGGGTGGCACTAGATGCACTTACAATCTCCCCCTTTTTGGTGATTGATGACAAACTAGTTGAAGTTTTCAACGGGGAACATAATTTGTGAAATAGTAAGGAATTTGTCTTCATAAGTTGCAAGGGCTCCCCCTGAAGATGTGCATATAAGTAATTTGCCTTTTGAATGCAAATGCACATGGCAGGTTGTACTTGTGGAGATCCACTTCAACTTATGATGACAATCCACTATGCATGTGAAAGTATATGAAGATAATGACATGCATAATGGAAAATGGACGTCTGCAGTAAGAGATGAGTGCGGAATTTATCGTCGCACATGCGGAATTTATCTTCGCATAACGGAGTGACAAGCAGGTAGCAGACGGCCATCAAGGCTAAGTGTTACAACTCAAAGAAGCAAATGTAGCAAAAACGGGAGTTGTAAGCACGAAGCAAAATGTAGCAAAATATAGAGGCACCCGCCCAAAGTGACCCGCTTGAAGACTATAAACATCATGCTTCTCCCCCTTTTGTCAGTGATGACCAAAAAGGTTTGAAGACATAGAGTTTTCTACGCGTTCCCAGGCGCAGCAGGGTCGGTGGAGTTGTTTGGTGGCGGTGCAGATGAGCTTGGTGCAGATTCGACGTGTGTTGAAGCAGGTGGAGATGATGTCGCGTCGTCGTCTAAAAGAGAGAGGATCCGGGCAGACACGGTGGCAGCAGAAGAAGAGAATTCTGACTCTTCAAGTGATGGTGTGCTTCGCATCACCGCTCTTCTTGGAGGCGTGGAGTCAAATTGGAATCTCTCTCTGAAGCCATCCTCTTGCAGTTCAGCTTCATTGCTCATCATGGTGAGGCCTTTCCAAGTGCGGCGACAGGTCTCGTGTGCGACAAACGCATTCTTGGTTGCCAGATTTCTGATGCGATTGACGTCTTGCATGATGCTTCTCATCTGCCGTTTGAGCCAGTCGTGATGCCTATCTTGCTTTTGGTGAAGAGCCACAAGAAGCTCTCGGTCATTGAGTGTCGAGCGCGCTTCTTGGGTCTCTTGGCAGCTGTGCTGTCAGTGGCTTCAGTTGATGCAGGGGCACGTGTGGTGCCAGCCATTGGATACACTCGGGAGAGAGCTTCAACACCTTCAATATTTTGAGTGAAGCTCTGGTGTTCTGCATTTTGAAGACTTAATGGTTGCTTGCCAGGCTCTGGATATATTGCTTCAGCAGATGTGTCCACATCTGGCAAAAATATCCTATGGTTGCGGGCTGAGGGTTGATAGGAGATTGCAGAGTGAAGCTTGATCAGCCTCATAACCCAAGGAGCATAGAACTTTAATCCAAACAGTTCTGAGGCAGACGCTGCAAAGTGACGGATGAAGAGATCCTGTGCATTGAAGCATTTGCCATGAAGAATGCAGAAGATGAGAGTCTTCATTGCACCATCAATTGTTGCATATCGAGAGTGTCCCTTTACAGGCCATAGAGTCCGCCTTATGATGTGATATATTGTTCTGGGCAGGTACTCTAAGTCTTCAACGAAGAACCTAGTTGGATAGGGTGCATTAGGAGGCAGTGGCTTCATTATTGAGAGCATCTGACTCATATCTGGCTCAGGACGCTGAAATATGCTCTCAATTGCTTCAGCATGGAGTTGGCACCCTTCTTCAAAGAATTCGCCAGGAGTGGGAAGGCCGGTAAGCTCAATTAGGTCGAAAGCATTGGCTTCATGATGGATATTGCCTGTCATCCACTCCAGAATCCATGTCTTCGGATCTCTGTTATAGCCTTTGATATGCACAGTGGCATAGAACTGGAGCAGAAGCTCTTCGTTCCAGTGCTCTTCATCAGTGATAAATGGCAGCAAACCCACTTGCTTGAAGCAATCCAGTGCTTCTTCCAGACCAGGCAGACCAGCAACAGCTTCAACCTCAAGGCGCTTGTGAGGAAAGATGCGGCCTTGGTTGTAAAGGATGCATGAATAATAGCTGCGCTGTTGATGGCTCCAGAACCTATCTGATACAATCCGTTCCCTTGAATAAGGGTTCTTGGAGCGGTCGAAAAACGTGTTATCTGCCCTGAAGCCGTTGATGTTGAAGGAACCAGGAGCTGATGCAGGACCTGGGAACCTTGGCAGTCGTGGGATCGGCTTCTGGACCTGGGGTCTGTACGCAATATGATAGTTGAATTGTGGTCCGGCAGCAGACTCAGGCACAGAATGTTCAGGAGCAGTAGCTTCATTGTCTTCTGAAGCTATTGTTGGGTTGGGCTCCACATTTGCTTCGGCGTTGTTTGTGGCAGCCTCAACATTTGCAGACTCAGGCACGTTCTCCTGGAGAACTGCTTCTTGTTGGTGTGGGGGAGTTGGAGCTTGTGGTATCTCTGCATGCTCTTCGGCTGATGCAGCCGGAATGTCGTCAGCAGCCTGAGCCCTTGGCCCTTTGCGAAGCCTACGGAATTTGGGCGACGCTTGTGGAGTTGCAGTGGGCTGTGGCTCATCTTCCTCCTGTGGGCGATCTGCCCACGATGCATCTTGTGTGATTGGCGTCAATGGACGACCAATACTGATCAGTTCGCTTGTCTCAAGCTGAGGAAGGGCTGCATCACCTTGCACATTGTCTTGGAGACCAATGTCTTCAGCAGCGTAGGGTTCGTCTGCTGGAATGTCTTCAGTGTTGGGTTCATGCACAGTCAACTGACGATCTGTGTCAGGATAGCGGACGCAGAGGGGTTCAACTATCAGGGGCTCTGTGGGAGCAGCCCGAGATTTCTTGGTCTTGCGCTTCTTGATGATGGGTTCAGAAGGAGAGGCTTCAGAATGTTTTCTCTTCTTAGCTTCAGCCTCTGCAGTCCGTGTCTTCTTGTGCTGTGAGGCGGTTGATCGACTCTTTGGCTTCGAGCCAGTCGTTGCAGCGGGGAAGACAATCGGAGCAGTTCTGACCTTGGCGCTTCAGGTTCGGGCACAGCCGCCTTCTTTTTCTTCTTCGCGGCCATCCTGGGGTCAATGCCGGGACGCCCAAGTGCCTTGCGCTTTTCTGCCTCATTGTAGGCTTGCACGCAGCGATCAGCCAAAGTCTTCATGCGTTCTCGCGAGCCTTGAGCTTCGGCACGCGTCTTCAGGAAGTTTCTCTTTCAGCTCGTGCAACATGATCTTGAAGTTTTTCACTTCTTGCACACTGAGCTTGGCCACGTGCTTCTTGAACTGAGCCTTTTCATGATCAATTTTCTGCTTCAGTTCTACAATTCGCTGGGCTATTGCAAGTTCTGAAGCAATTGCACCTTGAAAGGCAACGCTGAGGCCTATGGGTAGCTGCAGATCATTGAAGCTTATGTCTGGTGTGTCAAACCATTCATCGATGAAGTTGTGGATGATGGCGACATCAAACAGAGGCAGATTGTTGAAGATTTCAGCCTCCTCCTTGCTCTTGATGAGCTGCTCAAGAGCATCATCTCCAAGATCTTCATCGCTTGAGAGATCAATGGCTTCGCAGCGCAGAATGTCAGCAGCTGTGAGCTCTTTGCCTGTGTGTGGCTGAGGCTTCTTGGCTTCTTGGGGCTTGGACACTCGTGATAAGCCTTCTGACTGCACACTGGCTTCAGGAGGTGCAGTTGCTAAAGGCTTCACTCTTGCGATCTTGGGAGAAGCGGCTGGCTTTGAAGCTTTTGGAGCTTTTGGCTTCTTCTGCTTTGGCTTCGGAGCAGCAGGGGCGTCATCTGACTCAGTATCTGCTGGAGGGTCATTCACAGCAGTCCCTTGGACTAGGATGCGAGTGATGAGGCCTGCAAGATTGGCATACGGCCCGATGATATTGGGATCGGCGTTGCGTGTGCCATCTGCCCTTGGTGAGGAGGGACCAGGGTTGAAGTCAAGCCCAAATTTCTTCTTGTTTATCTTCGCTGACTGTTGTGCAAACTGAAAGTTGCGCTTGAAGAGATTATCATCGCGGCACCAGAGAAGTGATGACGGATGTGCCTCAGCTGGCTGTGGTCCTCTCACCATGCATGGATAGAAGCCTTGAGCAATGGCTTCGACTCTGGACCTGGGTACGAGATTTTTGTATAGTACGTCTCCCCACGGTCTTTGATGGCGCACTTCTCCGCATATTCCTGAGTGACGAAGCGGTAGTGGAACCATTGCTCTGCCCAATATCTTCGAATCCATTGGATTCGTGTCTTGCGCTGACCATAGCTTTCTTCAGGATCAGTTTTGTACATCTCTGCCAATTCATCAGGCAGATCTTTGGACGTTTCACCACGTCGCTGTCTGCCTCCCTTCCTTGCTGCTGTTTCTGAAGCCATGAATAACTTGGAAGGCTTCAAGATGTTCAAAGGCTTCAAAGGCTTCCTTTTGCAAGAACTGGCTTCAGGAGAGTTGATGTGATGCTGCAAGTACTCTGCAAATGAATGCAGACTATGAGAACCAAAGGATTCTCCCACGGACATGTACCTGTGACAGCATTAAGGTGCGAGGGAAGGGGAAGAGGTCATATGCATTCTCAGAAGATTTTGAAGATAAATCGGTTTAGAAGACATAGACCTCATTGTGCGAAGACATTCACTCACAGATAAGAAGTTGGTTCCAGATTTGTACGAACCCACAGATCAGTACAAGTGAGGAATCTAACTACCTTATGAAGCACAAGTGAATATACTAGGCATGTCATGAGATGTAGCGAGATAACTAACTGATGTGAAGAGAAACTCCTTATGGCAGAAAGTGACTGAACTATGGGATCAAAAGAGGCTGTAAAAAGAGGTTTTATTTACCACACTTGGAACTGCTAGACGAAGTGAGAGTTGAGCCGAGCAGTTCGATCCTCCGTGCCCTAACTTGGCGACGGAAGACACCTACGGCGACGGCGGAGAGAGCGATGTCCGCTGTCGGCGTGAAAACGGCGTCGGAGAGGTTGCGGCAGTGAAGCGCTTCGTCGCCGGCGTCGTCGAGTGCTAGCGGTGGCGCTAGGGTTCGTGCGAGGGTGGAAGAAGGAGATAATGACCGCAGTGAATCGTATATTTATAGGGATAGAGGCGGCACTGCGCTATTACGCAGGTACCCCTGGCGGTTCGCATTTGAGGCACGCGTGGCCAGTTAGAGGACGATTGGGATTTGTTCCACGTCCCACGCACGCCTAAATTGTCGGGCGGTCGTTCCTGCTTCTCCGGATCTTATGTGGAGGAATGAGCATTAAAAACGGACTTTTATGGTTGTCACTATGTCTTCAGCTGACAAGGACACAGTGAAGACATTTGACAGTTTCAACAGAATGCATATGACTTGGAGAGATAGAGTTTGAGATAGAAAGCATAGAGAGGTTAGGGTCCGATCACATTCACTTAGTTCAAAAGATTCAACCAAGAAGACATAGCTATAAGTGAATGCTGTAGAGGACAGAACATCAGTACATATATATCCATATAATCAACGCAGTGAAGATAATCATGAAGACATATTGAGAATGAAACCAAACCAATTGTGAAGACATTGAGAGGTAACGCCATGAGAGAAACACTTCAAAATGGAACGTTTGGTGGTGGCGTTACCCACCGTATAGGAAGTATTAGACCCAGACACGGCGCACAATTATCGTGGCGCTCCGAAGTCAAATTCCACATTAATGTATTCACACTTAGAATGTATGTCTTCATTGTTTGAAGATATACGCTACTTCGTGTGTTGCACATCTAAGTCATCAATATGCTTAAGTGTTAGGATGTGTGCCTGATCACAGGACATTTGAGGATTCCAAGATATTTAGCTCACACCGTAACTTGCAAAATCTCTTCTCATCCAAGGGCTTTGTGAAGATATCTGCCAATTGCTCTTCAGTGTTGACGTGTATGATATCAATGTCTTCCTTCACAACATGATCTCTGAGAAAGTGATGACGAATTTCAATGTGCTTTGTCTTCGAGTGCTGAACTGGGTTGTTGGCAATCTTGATGGCGCTTTCGTTGTCGCAGTAAAGTGGCACTTGCTTCAGATGAATGCCATAATCCTTGAGTGTTTGCTTCATCCACAGAAGCTGAGCGCAGCAAGATCCAGCAGCAATGTATTCAGATTCAGCAGTGGAGAGTGATACACAGTTCTGCTTCTTTGAAGACCAACATACAAGTGATCGTCCCAGAAAGTGACATGTGCCTGATGTAGACTTGCGATCAACTTTGTCACCAGCATAATCAGCATCCGAAAATCCAACTAAATCAAACTCTGAGCCCTTTGGATACCATAATCCTAGAGTTGGGGTGTGAGCCAAATATCGAAGAATTCGCTTCACAGCTAAGTGATGCGACTCCTTTGGTGTCGCTTGAAATCGAGCACACATGCAAACACTAAGCATGATATCTGGCCTAGATGCACATAAATAAAGCAAAGACCCAATCATGGAGCGGTATACCTTTTGATCGAACTCTTTACCATTGTCGTCGGGACCCAGATGATGCTTGGCTGGCATTGGTGTTGTGAAGCCTTTGCAGTCTTGCATACCGAACTTCTTCAGGCACTCTTTAAGATATTTCTCTTGAGATATGAAGATGCCGTTGCGTTGTTGCCGTATTTGAAGACCGAGAAAGAACTTCAGCTCCCCCATCATGGACATCTGATATTGCTCTTGCATCATATATCCAAACTCTTCACTATACTTCTGATTGGTGCAGCCGAAGATAATGTCATCCACATATATTTGGCACACAAACAGTTCACCATCATATGTCTTCGTGAAAAGAGTGGGATCCAGGGAACCAGGTATGAAGCCTTTGCTTTTCAGAAAGTACTTGAGTGTATCATACCAGGCCCTAGGGGCTTGTTTGAGGCCATACAGTGCCTTGTTGAGCTTGTATACCATATCAGGATGTTTTGGATTTTCAAAGCCAGGTGGTTGTGCAACATACACTTCTTCTTCAATCTTGCCATTGAGAAAGGCACTTTTCACATCCATCTGATAGAAGTATGTTATGATGATTTGCATAGGCCAGCAGTATGCGTATGGCTTCAAGCCTAGCCACAGGAGCAAAATGTTTCATCGAAGTCAATGCCCTCCACTTGAGTATATCCTTGAGCAACGAGACGAGCTTTGTTTCTGACAACTTGACCATGCTCATCTTGCTTGTTGCGGTATATCCATTTGGTGCCTATTATGTTGTGCTTCCGTGGATCAGGACGCTTAACCAGTTCCCATACATTATTCAGCTCAAACTGTTGAAGCTCTTCTTGCATAGCTTGAATCCATTCAGGTTCCATGAAGGCTTCTTCAACTTTCTTGGGTTCTGATATTGAGACGAATGCGAAATGCCCACAGAAGTTTGTTAGCTGAGTTGCCCTTGAACGAGTGAGTGGACCAGGTGCATTGATGCTGTCCAGTATTTTGTCAATTTGTACTTCATTTGCAACACGAGGGTGTGTGGGGCGAAGACTTTGCTCTTGCTGATCTATGTGGTCATTTGAAGGTATATCTTCAGGCTGAGCATTGTCTTCATGTGGATCAGGTGCTGAGATGATAAGTTCTTCTTCAGGTTGAGCTTCAGAAGGTACAATTTCTCCAGTTCCCATAAGCTTGATTGATTCATTTGCTGGAACTTCATCTAGCACATTTGGCAATTGCTCTCTTTGTGATCCATTGGTTTCATCAAATCGCACATCCACTGTTTCAACCACTTTGTAGTGGAAGAGATTGAAGACTCTGTAGGAGTGCGAATCCTTTCCATATCCAAGCATGAAGCCTTCATGTGCTTTTGGTGCAAACTTTGAGGTGTGGTGTGGGTCCTTGATCCAGCATTTTGCGCCAAATACTCTGAAATAACTGACATTTGGCTTCTTGCCAGTTAGGAGTTCATAGGATGTCTTGTTCAGAAGCTTGTGAAGATAAACACGATTGATTGTATGGCATGCAGTATCAATGGCTTCAGTCCAGAATTTTCTTGGAGTCTTGTATTCATCTAGCATTGTTCTGGCCATCTCAATGAGTGTTCTGTTCTTGCGTTCGACGACGCCATTCTGCTGTGGCGTGTATGGAGCTGAGAATTCATGTGTGATGCCCAAGGTATCCAGATATGTATCAAGGCCAGTGTTCTTGAATTCAGTGCCATTGTCACTTCTGATGTGCTTTATCTTGGCGCCAAAATTGTTCATAGCTCGATTTGCGAAGCGTCTGAAGACATCCTGCACTTCAGTCTTGTAAAGGATTATGTGCACCCAAGTATATCTAGAATAATCATCAACAATTACGAAGCCATAGAGGCATGCAGAAGTAGTAAAAGTTGAGTAGTGAGTGGGACCGAAAAGATCCATGTGAAGCAGTTCGAAGGGTTGAGTAGTGGTCATGATTGTCTTCGAAGGATGTTTTGCCCTTGTCATCTTCCCTGCTTCACAGGCACCGCATAAGTGATCTTTCTTGAACTTGACGCCCTCGATGCCTATGACGTGCTTTTTCTTCGCAAGGGTGTGGAGGTTCCTCATGCCAGCATGCCCAAGCCTTCGATGCCAAAGCCAGCATTCTGAAGCTTTTGCAAGAAGACATACTGCAAGTTGTGGTCCTGCTGAGAAATCTACCACATACAAATCACCTTTCCTATACCCTTCAAACACTAGAGATTTGTCAGATTCCATTAGCACCAGGCAGCGATATTTGCCAAACATTACAATCATATTCAAATCGCAAAGCATTGAGACAGACATTAAGTTGAAGCCAAGGGATTCAACAAGCATGACTTTATCCATGTGTTGATCCTTTGAGATTGCAACTCTACCTAGACCCAATACCTTACTTTTACCAGTGTCAGCGAATGTAATGTGGCTCTTGTCGGATGGACGTAAAGTTGAGTCCATAAGAAGGCTTCTTCTGCCAGTCATGTGATTTGTACACCCACTGTCAATAATCCATTCTGAAGACTTTGAAGTCGCTGGTATCGTACCCTACAGTGCAGTTAGGGGGATAGGCTTCACGAAGAGTGTTGTGAAGCATAAACATTTGACGAACCAGTGGGTTATGAAAACTTAGATCCAGATTAGGACTAATGGGGAGAGTAGCATGCGATTCAGGAACGAAGTACATAATGATGCCATTTGGGCAGTTTATCTTGCGCCCCACAAGATTTTTATGGTCCCCAGCAATAGCATCAGAAGATTTTGTTTTTGTGCTGGAGACCTTTCCCTGCAAAAGAGAGTTAAGCTTTCTTAACCACCCACATCTTCAAGGGTGGCTTAGAAGCTATGAGTCTAAGTGCAGCATCTGAGAATTTTGGCTTTGAAGCCTTAGCAAACAGTCTAGCAGGGGGACAATAATACTCATAGGCATAAGCAGAATAATTTTTGGTCATATGAACATGACGGTTCGATGAACCGCTCTCATATTCATATGCCTGAGTGTGGTTTCCCTGCAAAACATTTGCGTTAGTGTGACTCAGGTGAGTCCTCTGTCTGTATGAAGCCTTTGGACGCGAGGTTTGTCTTCTTCAAGTGAGGTGTCATGAAGACATTCACAGGAAGATTTTCCAGACATGTTTTTGGAACCCAGATCTTCTTCATAGGCGGTCCATTCCTGCAGTTAGTACCAATGTACCTGGCAAACACTTCACCATTCTGATTCTTAAACAGTTTATAGTTTGCATCAAAGGATTCATCAATGATAATGGGTTAGCACAAGTGAAGCCAGATAAATTGGATGGATCTGCTGAAAGTTCCTTTGCAGCAACCCATGTAGTTTTGGGGTACTGCTCAGGTTTCCAGTAAGAGCCATCTGCATTGATTTTCCTCACGAACCCAACACCCTCTTTCCTAGGGTTTCGGTTCAGAATCTGCTTCTTAAGGACATCACATAATGTTTGATGCCCTTTCAGACTTTTGTACATCCCTGTTTCAAGCAATGTCTTCAACCTAGCATTCTCATCAGCAATAGCAGTGGTATCCTCAGCAGAGGGGTTAGTTGCCACATCAACAGTTGAAGATATTGGAACAGTAGTAGCAGTGGAACATTCAGCAACAGAATTAGCATTATTACGCTCAATGCATTTAAGACATGGTGGTTCAAATCCTTCCTGAGCGGGACTGATCTGTTCGGCGCGAAGTGACTCGTTTTCCTTTTGAAGATCTTCATGAGCCACCCTCAATTTCTCAAGTTCTTGCTTCCTTTGAAGATAATCATAGGAAAGCTTTTCATGAGTTGTTGAGAGAGTATCAAGACGATCTTCAAGTTCCTGATACTTAACGTGAAGGTTTTTTATGTCTTCAATTAAGGATTCAGATCGAGTCATTTCAGCACCCAACAGATCATCGCTTCTGTCTAACAGTTTTTGAATATGTTCCATAGCTTTCTGTTGTTCAGTTGCAATTTTAGCAAGTGTTTTGTAGCTAGGTTTTGAATCACATTCAGAGTCATCGTCACTGGATGTTTCATAGCGAGTGGTGCGTGTGTTTACCTTGGCACCGCGTGCCATGAAGCAGTAGGTAGGAGTGGAGTCGTTCTTGTCATTTGCGTCGGTGTCGGTGATGCAATTATTGTCTTCAGTGTTGAAGATGGACTTGGCGACGTATGCTGTAGCCAGACTCGCAATGCCAGAATCAGACTCCTCCTCAGATTCCACCTCTGCCTCCTCAGATGCGGATTCCTCCTCTGAATCCATCTCCTTGCCTACAAACGCACGCGCCTTGCCAGATGAGCTCTTCTTGTGTGATGAAGACTTTGATGAAGACTTGGAAGAAGACTTTGAGTGTTTTCTTCTTCTTCTTGTCGTCAGAATCATATTCCTTGCTCTTCTTCTTCCTTCTGTTCTCATTGTCCCACTGTGGACACTCAGAGATGAAGTGCCCAGTTTTCTTGCACTTGTGACATGTTTTCTTCTTGTAGTCATGAGCAGAAGCTTCATCATTCCTTGAGCTTGATCGTGAAGATTTTCTGAAGCCTTTCTTCTTGGTGAATTTTTGAAACTTCTTCACTAGCATTGCAAGTTCTCTTCCAATGTCTTCAGGATCATCAGAACTGCAGTCAGATTCTTCTTCAGATGAGGAGACAGCTTTTGCCTTCAAGGCACGAGTTCGCCCATAGTTTGGACCGTAGATATCTCTTTTCTCAGAAAGCTGAAACTCATGTGTGTTGAGCCTCTCAAGTATGTCAGACGGATCGAGTGTCTTGAAATCAGGACGTTCTTGAATCATCAGGGCCAGATGTCAAACGAACTATCAAGTGATCTCAGCAGCGTCTTGACGATTTCATGTTTGGTGATCTCAGTAGCGCCGAGGGCTTGAAGCTCATTTGTGATGTCAGTGAGCCGATCAAAGGTGTGCTGGACATTCTCATTGTCATTTCGTTTGAAGCGGTTGAAGAGATTGCGAAGGACACTGATTCTTTGATCTCTCTGGGTTGATATGCCTTCATTAACTTTGGAGAGCCAATCCCAGACCAGTTTGGATGTCTTCAAGGCACTCACACGGCCATACTGTCCTTTGGTCAGATGACCACAGATGATATTCTTGGCAGTAGAGTCCAGTTGAACGAACTTCTTGACATCAGCAGCAGTGACACCTTCTCCAGCCTTGGGAACGCCGTTTTCGACGACATACCATAGGTCGACGTCAATGGCTTCAAGATGCATGCGCATCTTATTCTTCCAGTAGGGATATTCAGTTCCATCGAAGACGGGACAAGCAGCGGAGACTTTGATTATCCCTGCAGTCGACATAGCTAAAACTCCAGGTGGTTAAACCGAATCACACAGAACAAGGGAGCACCAAGCTCTGATACCAATTGAAAGTGCGTTATATCGACTAGAGGGGGGGTGAATAGGCGATTTTTATGGAAGTCTTCAAAAGTGAGAGTTATGAAGACAACCAGTGAAGATTATGCCTATTACTATACAGCGGAAGTTAGATTACACTAGGCAAGCCATGGTCAAGTATTCAATAAAGTGAAAGCGCAGTGACAAAAGCTTCAGTGTAATAAGGATCAGGTAGGAAGAAGTTATGAAGCCTAACAGATCATACATTCATGTTGTGAAGACAAAAGATAAAGCAAGCATGCAATGGCTTCACAATGAATAACTGTAAGTGAGAGGAAGTGAAGATGAAACCAGCGATGCGTTGAAGACAATGATTTGTTTGACCAGTTCCAGTTGCTGTGACAACTGTACGTCTGGTTTGGAGCGGCTAGGTATTTAAACCAAAGGACACACAGTCCCGGACACCCAGTCAAGGACAACTTAGTCCAAGACACCCAGTCCTCACCGTTTTCTCCTTGAGCTAAGGTCACACAGACCTCGCCCAATCACTCAGGTAAGTCTTCAAGGTAGACTCCCACCTTCACAGACTTCGTTCACTGGCCAAATCCACAAATTCTCTTGGATGCTCAGAACGCGACGCCTAACCGTCTGGGAGGATGCACAGTCCTCAAGTGTAATAAGTCTTCAAATCACACAGACACGAAGACTTAAGTGATGCCCAATTTACTCTGGCTCTAGGTGGTTAGGGCTTTTCTCCTCACTGGGAATTTTTCTTTTTCAAAGGCTTCGAGGTGGGTTGCTCTCAAATGACAAAAGCCGTGCGCTGAAATCTGAGCAGCCAACCATTTAAGGTTGTGGGGGGTGGACTATTTATAGCCACTTGGCAACCCGACCTGATCTGTCCGAAATGACCCTGGGACACTAAGGAACTGACACGTGTACCAATGGTCGGATTTCGAACTCACACGACAACTTTTACTTGGGCTACAAGTAAAGCTGACTTGTCTGACTCTGGACAAGATTTTCTCTCATAGGCTTCGCTCGAAGACATAGGATTTGAATTAGGCATCACTTCAGTCATTCTGACTGGTTCTCTTCGACCCCACTTAACAGTACGGTGGTTCCTATGACACAACATGAATGAAATAAAACTACGAAGGATCTAGGTCTTCGAGTTCCAAAAGCTTCATAGGGAGTCTTCTCATGTCATTGTCTTCAATATGAATATCTTCATAAACCACCATTGTCTTCAATGTCTTCGTACATTTTTAGGGGTCATCTCTGGTAATAAAACCGAATCAATGAGGGACTTCTACCTGTGTTTTCCTGCAATTCTCACAAACACGTTAGTCCCTCAACTAGGTTTGTCGTCAATACTCCAAAACCAACTAGGGGTGGCACTAGATGCACTTACATAATTGATAGCACAAATGCACCCGTCCGCTCACTCGTTCAAGGGCACACAGCTAGCAAATTTTTGTGGGCACTTCGCATTCGTCTCAATATCAGAACCCAAGAAAGTTGAAGAAGCCTTCATGGAACCTGAATGGATTCAAGCTATGCAAGAAGAGCTTCAACAGTTTGAGCTGAATAATGTATGGGAACTGGTTAAGCATCCTGATCCTCGCAAGCACAATATAATAGGCACCAAATGGATATACCGCAACAAGCAAGATGAGCATGGTCAAGTTGTCAGAAACAAAGCTCGTCCCGTTGCTCAAGGATACACTCAAGTTGAAGGGATTGACTTCGATGAGACATTTGCTCATGTGGCTAGGCTTGAAGCCATACGCATACTGCTGGCCTATGCAAATCATCATAACATTCTTCTGCATCAAATGGATGTGAAGAGCGCTTTTCTCAATGGCAAGATTGATGAAGAAGTGTATGTTGCACAACCGCCTGGCTTTGAAGATCCAAAACATCCTGACATGGTATACAAGCTCAACAAGGCACTGTATGGCCTCAAACAAGCCCCTCGGGCTTGGTATGACACACTCAAATACTTCCTGAAGAGCAAAGGCTTCACACCTGGTTCCCTCGACCCCACTCTCTTCACGAAGACATATGATGGTGAACTGTTTGTGTGCCAAATATATGTGGATGACATTATCTTCGGCTGCACCAATCAGAAATATAGTGAAGAATTTGGATATATGATGCAAGAGCAATATCAGATGTCCATGATGGAGAGCTGAAGTTCTTCCTTGGTCTTCAAATACGTCAGCAACGCAACGGCATCTTTATATCTCAAGAGAAATACCTCAAAGATTGCCTGAAGAAATTTGGAATGCAAGATTGCAAAGGCTACACGACGCCAATGCCAGCCAAACATCATCTGGGTCCCGACGACAATGGTAAAGAGTTCGATCAAAAGGTATATCGCTCCATGATTGGTTCCTTGCTTTATTTATGTGCATCTAGGCCAGATATCATGCTTAGTGTTTGCATGTGTGCCCGGTTCCAAGCGGCACCAAAGGAATCGCATCACTTAGCTGTGAAGCGAATTCTTCGATATTTGGCTCACACCCCAACTCTAGGATTATGGTATCCAAAGGGCTCAGAGTTTGATCTGGTTGGATTCTCGGATGCTGATTATGCTGGTGACAAGGTGGATCGCAAGTCTACATCAGGCACATGTCATTTTCTGGGACGATCACTTGTATGTTGGTCTTCAAAGAAGCAGAACTGTGTATCTCTCTCCACTGCTGAATCTGAATACATTGCTGCTGGATCTTGCTGCGCTCAGCTTCTGTGGATGAAGCAAACACTCAAAGACTATGGCATTCATCTGAAGCAAGTGCCACTCTACTGCGACAACGAAAGCGCCATCAAGATTGCCAACAACCCAGTTCAGCACTCGAAGACAAAGCACATTGAGATTCGTCATCACTTTCTCAGAGATCATGTTGTGAAGGAAGATATTGATATCATACACGTCAACACTGAAGAGCAATTGGCAGATATCTTCACCAAGCCCTTGGATGAGAAGAGATTTTGCAAGTTACGGTGTGAGCTAAATATCTTGGAATCCTCAAATGTCCTGTGATCAGGCACACATCCTAACACTTATGCATATTGATGACTTAGATGTGCAACACACAAAGTAAGTATATCTTCAATCAATGAAGACATGCATTCTAAGTGTGAATACATTAATGAGGAATTTGACTTCAGGAGCGCCACGATAATTGTGCGCGTGTCTGGGTCTAATACTTCCTATACGGTGGGTAACGCCACCACCAAATGTTCTGTTTGAAGTGTTTCACTCATGGCGTTACATTTGCTATGTCTTCACATTTGGTTTGGCTTCAATCTCAACATGTCTTCATGATTATCTTCACTATGTTGATTATATATATACTAGTGTTCTGTCCTCTACAGCATTCACTTATAGCTATGTCTTCTTGTTGAATCTTTTGAACTAAGTGAATGTGATCGGACCCTAACCTCTCTATGCTTTCTATCTCAAACTCTATCTCTCCAAATCATATGCATTCTTTTGAAACTGTCAAATGTCTTCTCTGCGTCCTTGTCAGCAGAAGATACAGAGACAAACATTAAGTCCGCTTTCAATGCTAATTCCTTCACCTGAAACCCGGAGAAGTGGGAACGACCACCCGACAATCCAGGCGTGCGTGGGACGTGGAACAACCTCCGACATGCTGCATGATGGCCACATGTTCCTCAGATGTGAATCGCCAGGGGCACCTGTGTAATAACACTGAGCCGCCCCTGTCCCTATAAATACACGCCACACCACAGTCATTATCTCTTCTTCCACTCTCGCACGAACCCTAGCGCCACCACTAGCCCTCGACGACGCCGGCGACGAAGCGCTTCGCTGCCGCAACCTCTCCGATGCCGTCTTCACGCCGACCGCGGACATCGTCCTCTCCGTCGTCGCCGTAGGTGTCCTCCGTCGCCAAGTTAGGGAACGGACGATCGAACTGCTCGGCCTCCTCTTCCACTCCATCTAGAAGTTCTACGTGTGGTAAATAAAACTTCCTTTTTATGGCCCCTTTGATCATAGATTCGTCACTTTCTACCACAAGTGGTTTTTGTTCACACATGTGGATCCCTTTCTTACTGCATCTCATAATATGCCTAGTATATTCACTTATGCTTCACAAAGTAGTTAGATTCCTCACTTGTACTGATCCGTGATTCGTACAAATCTGGAACCAACTCCTTATCTGATGAGTGAATGTCTTCGCACGATGAGGTCAATGTCTTCTAAACTGATTTATCTTCAAAATCTTCTGAGAATGCATATGACCTCTTCCCCTTCCCTCGCACCTTAATGCTGTCACAGGTACATGTCCGTGGGAGAATCCCTTGGTTCTCAGTCTGCATTCATTTGCAGAATTCTTACAGTATCACATAAATTCTCCCGAAGCCAGTTCCTGTTTCCAGCAAGCGAAAGCCTTTGAAGCCTTTGAACGTATTGAAGCCATTCAGTTTAAAATTCATGGCTTCAGAAGAAATCAGCAAGGAAGGGTGGCAGAAAGCGTCGAGGAGAAACATCAAGAGATCTGCCCGATGATCTCTCAGAGCTGTACAAGACAGATCCTGAAGAGGATTACAATCAGCGCAAGACACGAATCCAATGGATTCGACGATATTGGGAAAAACAGTGGTTCAAGTACAGGTTTGTGACAAAGGAATATGCTGAGAAGAATGCCATCAAGCGACCATGGGGAGACATCCTCTACAAAAATCTTCAACCCAGGTCCAGAGATGAAGCCATTGAACAAGGCTTCTATCCCTGCATGGTCCGTGGACCACAGCCTGCGGATGCTGACCCATCGTCACTGCTATGGTGTCGTGACGACAATCTGTTCAAGCGCAACTTCCAGTTTGCCCAGAATTCGGCGAAGCAGAACAAGAAGTCTTTGGGATTAGACTTCAACCCTGGTCCCTCTGCTCCCCGTGCCGATGGGACCCGCGAAGCTGAACCCAATCTTGTTGGGCCCTTCTACAACTTAGAAGGTCTCATCACTCATATCGTGGTTCAAGGGACAGCCGTGCATGAGCCTGCAGATGACGCTGAATCAGATGAAGCGCCTGCAGCGCCGAAGCCAAAGAAGCAGCCTAAAGCTTCAAAGCCTGCCTCTGCACCAAAAATCTCACGGGCGAAGCCACTGGCTACTGCACCTCCTGAAGACAGTGTGCAGTCTGAAGATTTGTCACGCATCTCCAAGCCCCAGAAAGTCAAGATGCCTCTGCCACACACCGGCCAAGAACTGACAGCTGCTGCTATTCTGCGCAACGATGCCATCGATCTGTCCAGTGATGAAGATCTTGCAGATGACGCTCTTGAGCAACTGATCAAGAGCAAGGAAGAAGCAGAAATCTTCAATGATCTGCCTCTCTTTGACGTGGCAATCATACACAACTTCATTGATGAGTGGTTTGACATCGCCCAACCTCAGCTTCGAAGATCTGCAAAACTCCCAATTGGCCTAGTGTCGCCCTTCCATGGCGCCATTGCTTCAGAGTTACTATCGCCCAGCGCATTGTTGAACTGAAGCAGAAAGATTGACTTTGAGAAAGCTCAGTTCAAGAAGCACATATGGCCAAGCTCAGCGTGGCAAGAGGTGAAGAACTTCAAAGATTATGCTGCACGAGCTCAAAGAAGCCTTTCTCAAGAAACGTGCAGAAGGCTCAGGGTTCTTGTGAGCGCATTGAAGGTCCTGGCTGACAAAGAGTGTGGCAAGCCTACAATGAGGCTGAGAAGCGCAAAGGCCCTTGGTCGTCCTGGCATCGACCCCAGGATGGCTGCCAAAGCAGAAGAAGAAGAAGAAGAAGAAGAAGAAGAAGAAGCAAAAGAAGAAGAAGCCCGCTTAGGCCGAAACCCGACGCACCAAGGCAGGAAGCAGATCCATTGTCTTCCCAACTTAGCATGACTGGCTCGAAGCCAAAAAGCCAGGTCTACCGCTTCAGAACTGAAGAAGACAAGGACTGCTGAGGCTGAAGCCCGAAAAGAGGAAACATTTCTGAAAGCCTCTCGATTGCTGCTCCCTCAAGAAGAAGAGGAAAGACCAAGAGGAACGGGCTTGCTCCCACAGAGCCCTTAATTGTTGAACCCATCTCCATGGTTCGCCCTGACGCCTGAACACCAAGAGCGCAAGCTGACTGTCCATGAGCCTGCTCCACAGGGGCCTCATGAAGGAAGACTTTCCAGCAGCTTGATCCCACCGCTGCTGAAGACATTGGTCACCATGACCATGTTGAAGATGATGCAGTTCTTCCTCAGATCGAGCATCAACAGGTATCATCGCCTGTGCTTACGAACATCGAACTCATCAGCATTGGTCGTCCTCTGACGCCAATTGCTCAGGATGCATCATGGGCTGATCACCCACAAGCACAAGAGGATGATGAATTTGAGACCTAGCCAACTCCAACTCCACAGGCGTCGCCAGCGTTACGCAGGCTTCGTAAAGGACCAAGGCCTCCAGTCTCTGAGTCTGAAGCTAAAGCTGCTGAAGACATTCCGGCTGCATCAGCCGATAAAGAAGAAACCCCAAAAGTTGCTACACCCCCGTCTCACCAAGAAGCTGTCCTCGAGGAGAACATGACTATGACCGACCCTCCAGCTCATCAAGTGGAGGTCGAAAATCTTGAGGCTGCCACCACCAACACCAATGAAGCCACTGACGCTGTCATGGCTGAAGCAAATGTGGAGCCTCCACCAACCCAAGAACCAGAAGTCAGTGAAGCAAATGATGCTACTGCTCCTGTTCCTGCGCCTGCTGCTAGTCCTCAGTTTGACTATCATGTTGAGCATAGGCCTCAGGTACAAAAGCCAATTCCAAGGTTGCCTAGGTTTCCAGGTCCTGCATCAGCACCTGGATCCTTCAATGTCAACGGCTTCAAAGCAGACAACACTTTCTTCAATAGCTCCAAGAACCCCTACTCAAGGGAAAGAATATCTTCTGATCAGTTCTGGAGCTATCCGCAGCGAAGCTATTACTCCTGCATTCTGTACAATCAACGTCGCATCTTCCCACATAAGCGTCTTGGCACAGAAGCCATAGCTGGTCTGCCCTGTCTGTAAGAAGCTCTGGATTGCTTCAAAGAGGTTGGATTGTTGCCGTTTCTCACCGACCAAGAGCACTGGAATGAAGAGTTGCTGCTCCAATTCTATGCCACACTTCACATCCGTGGGTACAACAGAGATCCGAAGACTTGGGTCCTGGAGTGGATGACAGGAAATGTTCATCACGAAGACAAAGCCTTTGATATCATTGAGCTCACTGGTCTGCCCACTCCTGGCGATCTCTACGAACCTGGCTTGTCAGCTTCACAGTGAAGCTATGGAGAGCATCTTTCAGAAGCCTGAACCAAACATGAGTCAGATGCTCAGT
>NC_053027.1:168719878-168768446 GCF_003073215.2 Triticum urartu | reverse complement strand
GCCGGATGGTCTATGAGTCTATGCCATGTATTTCTTGATGGGTGTATGCTTAGTTTGTCATGCCATGCTCTGTAGTGAGTGCATCGAGCTCGTAAACATGCCTACTTGTTAACTGATTTGCATGCTCCAGTTTTTCTCTAAGTCTGAGATCTGTTTATGTTTTTGCCATGTTCACATGCTTGCAATTGTATTTTCTGATCCCTTTTGCTCAAGGCCACTAAGGGACTTTTGTTAAGTTCTTTTAGTAGCTTCATGCCATGCCTTGCCTTGCCATGTTAAGTTCCTGTAGCATATAGTTTTCATGCTCCAAAGTATGCTTCCTGATGATAAATTCCAGACTTGTGTTAATTTCACTAAGTCTGAAACCTATTATCATTTGCTCTTTTGCCATGCTTGTTTGAGCCTGTTAATGGATGAATTAGCCGTAGCTCAGTGTTCATCTTTTGTCAAGCATTATGAGTGAATCCCTGCCATGTATTTTGTTGTCATGTTTGAGTGCTGTAGCATATTTATCTTGATGCATTTAGATGACTACTTGCTGATTATCGCAGACCGGTGCCATATTTGTTTTGCTTGCCATTTCCAAACCGTGCATCCGATTCCGGTGATCTTTATATCGATCTCAACAGAAATCACCTCACCTTTCCAGTGGCACTCTTGGATTTCCAAGTTGAGTTCATGTTCAATCATTCCTTTCCAAATCTTGCATATGCATCACATACCGCATCCCGCATATCATACCATGTTCGTGTGTTGGTTGTTTACTTTGTTGTGTGCTTCTTTCCGGTGTTGCTTCTTCGGGGTGGTTCTGATAACGTCGCGTTTGTGAGGACCCGTTCGTCTATGTCTGTTTGTCTTCTTCATGGACTCGTTCTTCTTCGTTGCGGGATTTCAGGCAAGATGACCATACCCTCGAAATCACTTCTATCTTTGCTTGCTAGATGCTCGCTCTTTTGCTATGCCTATGTTGCGATCCCTACCACTTGCTTATCATGCCTCCCATATTGTTGAGCCAAGCCTCTAACCCACCTTGTCCTAGCAAACCGTTGTTTGGCTATGTTACCGCTTTGCTCAGCCCCTCTTATAGCATTGTTAGTTACAGGTGAAGATTCAAGTTTCTTCCTTGTTGGAACATGGAGATGATGTTCCTTTTTGGAACATGTTTACTGGTTGGGATATCACAATATCTCTTATTTAATTAATGCATCTATATACTTGGTAAAGGGTGGAAGGCTCGGCCTTATGCCTGGTGTTTTGTTCCACTCTTACCACCCTAGTTTCCGTCATATCAGTGTTATGTTCCCGGATTTTGCGTTCCTTACGCGCTTGGGTTATAATGGGAAACCCTTGACAGTTTGCCTTGAATAAAACTCCTCCAGCAATGCCCAACCTTGGTTTTACCATTTGCCTCACCACCACCTACTTTTCCCTTGGGAGTCGCTCTCTCGAGGGTCATCTTTATTTTAACCCCCCCGGGCCAGTGCTCCTCTGAGTGTTGGTCCGAACTGAGCTGCCTGCAGGGCCACCTCGGGGAAACTTGAGGGTTGGTTTTACTCGTAGCTAGTCTCATCTGAGTGTGCCCTGAGAACGAGATATGTGCAGCTCCTATAGGGATTTGTCGGCACATTCGGGCGGTGTTGCTGGACTTGTTTTACCATTGTCGAGGATGTCTTGTAACCGGGATTCTGATTCTGATCGGGTCTTCCCGCTAGAAGGAATATCCTTCGTTGACCGTGAGTGCTTGTGATGGTGAAAGTGCGTTATATCGACTAGAGGGGGGGTGAATAGGGGCGATTTTTATGAAAGTCTTCAAAACGTGAGAGTTATGAAGACAAACAGTGAAGATTATGCCTATTACTATGCAGCGGAAGTTAGATTACACTAGGGCAGCCATGGTCATGTATTCAATAGAGTGAAAGCGCAATGACAAACAGCTTCAGTGTAATAAGGATCAGGTAGGAAGAAGTTATGAAGCCGAACAGATCATACATTCATGTTGTGAAGACAAAAGATAAAGCAAGCATGCAATGGCTTCACAATGAATAACTGTAAATGAAGGGAAGTGAAGATGAAACCAGTGACACGTTGAAGACAATGATTTGTTGGACCAGTTCCAGTTGCTGTGACAACTGTACGTCTGGTTGGAGCGGCTAGGTATTTAAACCGAAGGACACACAGTCCCGGACACCCAGTCAAGGACACTTAGTCCAAGACACCCAGTCCTCACCGTTTTCTCCTTGAGCTAAGGTCACACAGACCTTGCCCAATCACTCAGGTAAGTCTTCAAGGTAGACTCCCAAACCTTCACAGACTTCGTTCACCGGCAATCCACAATTTCTCTTGGATGCTCAGAACGCGACGCCTAACCATCTGGAGGATGCACAGTCCTCAAGTGTAATAAGTCTTCAAATCACACAGACACGAAGACTTAAGTGATGCCCAATTTACTCTGGCTCTGGGTGGTTAGGGCTTTTCTCCTCACTGGGAATTTTTCTTTCAAAGGCTTCGAGGTGGGTTGCTCTCAAACGACAAAAGCCGTGCACTGAAATCTGAGCAGCCAACCGTTTATGGTTGTGGGGGTGGACTATTTATAGCCACTTGGCAACCCGACCTGATCTGTCCGAAATGACCCTGGGTCACTAAGGAACTGACACGTGTACCAACGGTCGAATTTTGAACTCACACGGCAACTTTACTTGGGCTACAAGTAAAGCTGACTTGTCTGACTCTGGACAAGATTTTCTCTCAAAGTCTTCGCTCGAAGACATAGGATTTGAATTAGGCATCACTTCAGTCATTCTGACTGGTTCTCTTGGACCCCACTTAACAGTACGGTGATTCCTATGACACAACATAAATGAAATAAAACTACGAAGGTTCTAAGTCTTCGAGT
Source organism: Triticum urartu (assembly GCF_003073215.2). Taxonomy (NCBI): domain Eukaryota; kingdom Viridiplantae; phylum Streptophyta; class Magnoliopsida; order Poales; family Poaceae; genus Triticum; species Triticum urartu. The sequence goes on along the minus strand of NC_053027.1, from coordinate 168,765,553 downwards.
TCCATAAGCTTCATAGGGAGTCTTCTCATGTCATTGTCTTCAATATGAATATCTTCATAAACCACCATTGTCTTCAATGTCTTCGTACATTTTTAGGGGTCATCTCTGGTAATAAAACCGAATCAATGAGGGACTTCTACCTGTGTTTTCCTGCAATTCTCACAAACACGTTAGTCCCTCAACTAGGTTTGTCGTCAATACTCCAAAACCAACTAGGGGTGGCACTAGATGCACTTACAATCTCCCCCTTTTTGGTGATTGATGACAAACTAGTTGAAGTTTTCAACGGGGAACATAATTTGTGAAATTGTAAAGGAATTGTCTTCATAAGTTGCAAGGGCTCCCCCTGAAGATGTGCATATAAGTAATTTGCTTCTTGAATGCAAATGCACATGGCAGGTTGTACTTGTGGAGATCCACTTCAACTTATGATGACAATCCACCATGCATGTGAAAGTATATGAAGATAATGACATGCATAATGGAAAATGGACGTCTGCAGGAATGAGATGAGTGCGGAATTTATCGTCGCACATGCGGAATTTATCTTCGCAAACGGAGTGACAAACAGGTAGCAGACGACCATCAAGGCTAAGTGTTACAACTCAAAGAAGCAAATGTAGCAAAACGGGAGTTGTAAGCACGAAGCAAAATGTAGCAGTTGTAAGCACGAAGCAAAATGTAGCAAAATATAAAGGCACCCGCCCAAAGTGACCCGCTTGAAGACTATAAACATCATGCTTCTCCCCCTTTTGTCAGTGATGACCAAAAAGGTTTGAAGACATAGAGTTTTCTACACGTTCCCAGGCGCAGCAGGATCGGTGGAGTTGTTTGGTGGAGTTGTTTCGACGGTGGCAGTAGAAGAAGAGAATTCTGACTCTTCAAGTGATGGTGTGCTTCGCATCACAGCTCTTCTTGGAGGCGTGGAGTCAAATTGGAATCTCTCTCTGAAGCCATCCTCTTGCAGTTCAGCTTCATTGCTCATCATGGTGAGGCCTTTCCAAGTGCGGCGACAGGTCTCGTGACGGAGAGGGGTTCAACTGTCAAGGGCTCTGTGGGAGCAGCCCGAGATTTCTTGGTCTTGCGCTTCTTGATGATGGGTTCAGAAGGAGAGGCTTCAGAGTGTTTTCTCTTCTTAGCTTCAGCCTCTGCAGTCCGTGTCTTCTTGAGCTGTGAGGCGGTTGATCGACTCTTTGGCTTCGAGCCAGTCGTTGCAGCGGGGAAGACAATCGGAGCAGTTTCTGACCTTGGCGCTTCAGGTTCAGGCACAGCAGCCTTCTTTTTCTTCTTCGCGGCCATCCTGGGGTCAATGCCGGGACGCCCAAGTGCCTTGCGCTTCTCTGCCTCATTGTAGGCCTGCACGCAGCGATCAGCCAAAGTCTTCATGCGCTCTCGCGAGCCTTGAGCTTCAGCACGCGTCTTCAGAAAGTTCTCTTTCAGCTCGTGCAACATGATCTTGAAGTTTTTCACTTCTTGCACGCTGAGCTTGGCCACGTGCTTCTTGAACTGAGCCTTTTCATAATCAATTTTCTGCTTCAGTTCTACAATTCGCTGGGCTATTGCAAGTTCTGAAGCAATTGCACCTTGAAAGGCAACGCTGAGGCCTATGGGCAGCTGCAGATCATCGAAGCTTATGTCTGGTGTGTCAAACCATTCATCAATGAAGCTGTGGATGAGCGCGACATCAAACAGAGGCAGATTGTTGAAGATTTCAGCCTCCTCCTTGCTCTTGATGAGCTGCTCAAGTGCGTCATCTCCAAGATCTTCATCGCTTGATAGATCAATGTTTTCGCAGCGCAGAACGGCAGCAGCTGTGAGCTCTTTGCCTGTGTGTGGCTGAGGCTTCTTGGCTTCTTGGGGGGGAGACTCGTGATATTCTTCAGACTGCACACTGGCTTCAGGAGGTGCAGTTGCCAATGGCTTCGCTCTTGAGATTATGGGAGAAGCGGCTGGCTTTGAAGCTTTTGGAGCTTTTGGCTTCTTCTGCTTTGGCTTCGGAGCAGCAGGGGCGTCATCTGACTCAGTATCTGCTGGAGGGTCATTCACAGCAGTCCCTTGGACTAGGATGCGAGTGATGAGGCCAGCAAGATTGGCATACGGCCCGATGATATTGGGATCGGCGTTGCGTGTGCCATCTGCCCTTGGTGAGGAGGGACCAGGGTTGAAGTCAAGCCCAAATTTCTTCTTGTTTATCTTCGCTGACTGTTGTGCAAACTGAAAGTTGCGCTTGAAGAGATTATCATCGCGGCACCAGAGAAGTGATGACGGATGTGCCTCAGCTGGCTGTGGTCCTCTCACCATGCATGGATAGAAGCCTTGAGCAATGGCTTCGACTCTGGACCTGGGTACGAGATTTTTGTATAGTACGTCTCCCCACGGTCTCTTGATGGCGCACTTCTCCGCATATTCCTGAGTGACGAAGCGGTAGTGGAACCATTGCTCTGCCCAATATCTTCGAATCCATTGGATTCGTGTCTTGCGCTGACCATAGCTTTCTTCAGGATCAGTTTTGTACATCTCTGCCAATTCATCAGGCAGATCTTTGGACGTTTCACCACGTCGCTGTCTGCCTCCCTTCCTTGCTGCTGTTTCTGAAGCCATGAATAACTTGGAAGGCTTCAAGATGTTCAAAGGCTTCAAAGGCTTCCTTTTGCAAGAACTGGCTTCAGGCGAGTTGATGTGATGCTGCAAGTACTCTGCAAATGAATGCAGACTATGAGAACCAAAGGATTCTCCCACGGACATGTACATGTGACAGCATTAAGGTGCGAGGGGAAGGGGAAGAGGTCATATGCATTCTCAGAAGATTTTGAAGATAATCAGTTTAGAAGACATTGACCTCATAGTGCGAAGACATTCACTCGTAGATAAGAAGTGGGTGGCCTGAAAGTGCGTTATATCGACTAGAGGGGGGTGAATAGGCGATTTTTATGAAAGTCTTCAAAACGTGAGAGTTATGAAGACAAACAGTGAAGATTATGCCTATTACTATGCAGCGGAAGTTAGATTACACTAGGCCAGCCATGGTCATGTATTCAATAGAGTGAAAGCGCAATGACAAACAGCTTCAGTGTAATAAGGATCAGGTAGGAAGAAGTTATGAAGCCGAACAGATCATACATTCATGTTGTGAAGACAAAAGATAAAGCAAGCATGCAATGGCTTCACAATGAATAACTGTAAGTGAAGGAAAGTGAAGATGAAACCAGTGACACATTGAAGACAATGATTTGTTGGACCAGTTCCAGTTGCTGTGACAACTGTACGTCTGGTTGGAGCGGCTAGGTATTTAAACCAAAGGACACACAGTCCCGGACACCCAGTCAAGGACACTTAGTCCAAGACACCCAGTCCTCACCGTTTTCTCCTTGAGCTAAGGTCACACAGACCTCGCCCAATCACTCTGGTAAGTCTTCAAGGTAGACTCCCAAACCTTCACAGACTTCGTTCACGGCAATCCACAATTCTCTTGGATGCTCAGAACGCGACGCCTAACCGTCTGGAGGATGCACAGTCCTCAAGTGTAATAAGTCTTCAAATCACACAGACACGAAGACTTAAGTGATGCCCAATTTACTCTGGCTCTGGGTGGTTAGGGCTTTTCTCCTCACTGGGAATTTTTCTTTCAAAGGCTTCGAGGTGGGTTGCTCTCAAACGACAAAAGCCGTGCACTGAAATCTGAGCAGCCAACCGTTTAAGGTTGTGGGGGGTGGACTATTTATAGCCACTTGGCAACCCGACCTGATCTGTCCGAAATGACCCTGGGTCACTAAGGAACTGACACGTGTACCAACGGTCGGATTTCGAACTCACACGGCAACTTTACTTGGGCTACAAGTAAAGCTGACTTGTCTGACTCTGGACAAGATTTTCTCTCATAGGCTTCGCTCGAAGACATAGGATTTGAATTAGGCATCACTTCAGTCATTCTGACTGGTTCTCTTCGACCCCACTTAACAGTACGGTGGTTCCTATGACACAACATGAATGAAATAAAACTACGAAGGATCTAGGTCTTCGAGTTTCAAAAGCTTCATAGGGAGTCTTCTCATGTCATTGTCTTCAATATGAATATCTTCATAAACCACCATTGTCTTCAATGTCTTCGTACATTTTTAGGGGTCATCTCTGGTAGTAAAACCGAATCAATGAGGGACTTCTACCTGTGTTTTCCTGCAATTCTCACAAACACATTAGTCCCTCAACTAGGTTTGTCGTCAATACTCCAAAACCAACTAGGGGTGGCACTAGATGCACTTACAATCTCCCCCTTTTTGGTGATTGATGACAAACTAGTTGAAGTTTTCAAGGGAAACATAATTTGTGAAATTGTAAAAGAATTGTCTTCATAAGTTGCAAGGGCTCCCCCTGAAGATGTGCATATAAGTAATTTGCTTCTTGAATGCAAATGCACATGGCAGGTTGTACTTGTGGAGATCCACTTCAACTTATGACAATCCACTATGCATGTGAAAGTATATGAAGATAATGACATGCATAATGGAAAATGGACGTCTGCAGAATGAGATGAGTGCGGAATTTATCTTCGCAAAACGGAGTGACAAACAGGTAGCAGACGACCATCAAGGCTAAGTGTTACAACTCAATGAAGCAAATGTAGCAAAAAAACGGGAGTTGTAAGCACGAAGCAAAATGTAGCAAAATATGAAGGCACCCGCCCATAGTGACCCGCTTGAAGACTATAACCATCATATGCTTCTCCCCCTTTTGTCAGTGATGACCAAAAAGGTTTGAAGACATAGAGGTTTCTACGCGTTCCCAGGCGCAGCAGGGTCGGTGGAGTTGTTTGGCGGCGGTGCAGACGAGCTTGGTGCAGATTCGACGCGCGTTGAAGCAGGTGGAGATGATGTCGCGTCGTCTTCTTCTTCAATAATCCGGGCAGACACGGTGGCAGCAGAAGAAGAGAACTCTGACTCTTCAAGTGATGGTGTGCTGCGCATCACCGCTCTTCTTGGAGGCGTGGAGTCAAATTTGAAGTGCTCTGTGAAGCCATCCTCATGCAGTTCAGCTTCAGGGCACATCATGGTGAGGCCCTTCCAAGTGCGGCGACAGGTCTCGTGTGTGACAAATGCATTCTTGGTTGCCAGATTTCTGATGCGATTGACGTCTTGCATGATGCTTCTCATCTGCCTCTTGAGCCAGTCGTGATGCCTATCTTGCTTTTGGTGAAGAGCCACAAGAAGCTCTCTGTCATTGAGTGCACGAGCGCGCTTCTTGGGTCTCTTTGCAGCTGTGCTGTTGGTGGCTTCAGTTGATGCAGGGGCACGTGTGGTGCCAGCCATTGGATACACTCGGGAGAGAGCTTCAACACCTTCAATATTTTGAGTGAAGCTCTGGTGTTCTGCATTCTGAAGACTTAGTGGTTGCTTGGCCGGCTCTGGATATATTGCTTCAGCAGATGTGTCCACATCTGGCAAAAATATCCTATGATTGCGGGCTGAGGGTTGATAGGAGATTGCAGAGTGAAGCTTGATCAGCCTCATAACCCAAGGAGCATAAAACTTTAATCCAAACAGTTCTGAAGCAGACGCTGCAAATTGACGGATGAAGAGATCCTGTGCATTGAAGCATTTGCCATGAAGAATGCAGAAGATGAGAGTCTTCATTGCACCATCAATCGTTGCATATCGAGAGTGTCCCTTGACTGGCCAGAGAGTCCGCCTTATGATGTGATATATTGTTCTGGGCAGGTACTCTAAGTCTTCAACGAAGAACCTAGTTGGATAGGGTGCATTTGGAGGAAATGGCTTCATCATTGAGAGCATCTGACTCATATCTGGCTCAGGACGCTGAAATATGCTCTCAATTGCTTCAGCATGGAGTTGGCACCCTTCTTCAAAGAATTCGCCAGGAGTGGGAAGGCCGGTAAGCTCAATTAGGTCGAAAGCATTGGCTTCATGATGGATATTGCCTGTCATCCACTCCAGAATCCATGTCTTCGGATCTCTGTTATAGCCTTTGATATGCACAGTGGCATAGAACTGGAGCAGAAGCTCTTCGTTCCAGTGCTCTTCATCAGTGATAAATGGCAGCAAACCCACTTGCTTGAAGCAATCCAGTGCTTCTTCCAGACCAGGCAGACCAGCAACAGCTTCAACCTCAAGGCGCTTGTGAGGAAAGATGCGGCCTTGGTTGTAGAGGATGCATGAATAATAGCTGCGCTGTTGATGGCTCCAGAACCTATCTGATACAATCCGTTCCCTTGAATAAGGGTTCTTGGAGCGGTCGAAAAACGTGTTATCTGCCCTGAAGCCGTTGATGTTGAAGGAACCAGGAGCTGATGCAGGACCTGGGAACCTTGGTAGTCGTGGGATCGGCTTCTGGACCTGGGGCCTGTGCGCAATATGATAGTTGAATTGTGGTCCGGCAGCAGACTCAGGCACAGAATGTTCAGGAGCAGTAGCTTCGGTGTCTTCTGAAGCTGTTGTTGGGGAGGGCTCCACATTTGCTTCGGCGTTGTTTGTGGCAGCCTCAACATTTTCAGCTTCAGGCACGTTCTCCTTGAGAACTGCTTCTTGTTGGTGCGGGGGAGTTGGAGCTTGTGGTATTTCTGCTTGCTCTTCGGCTGATGCAGCCGGAATGTCTTCAGCAGCCTGAGCCCTTGGCCCTTTGCGAAGCCTATGGAGTGTAGGCGCTGGTGGAGTTGCAGTGGGTTGGGGCTCATCTTCCTCCTGTGGGCGATCTGCCCACGACGCATTTTGTGTGATTGGCGTCAATGGACGACCAATACTGATCTGTTCGCTTGTCTCAAGCTGAGGAAGGGCTGCATCACCTTGCACATTGTCTTGGGGACCAATGTCTTCAGCAGCATTGGGGTTGGCTGCTGGAATGTCTTCAGCGTGCGGAGCCTCTATGTAAGCAGGCTCATGCACTGTCAACTGACGATCTGCGTCAGGATAGCGGACGCAGAGTGGTTCAACTATCAGGGGCTCTGTGGGAGCAGCCCGAGATTTCTTGGTCTTGCGCTTCTTGATGATGGGTTCAGAAGGAGAGGCTTCAGAATGTTTTCTCTTCTTAGCTTCAGCCTCTGCAGTCCGTGTCTTCTTGTGCTGTGAGGCGGTTGATCGACTCTTTGGCTTCGAGCCAGTCGTTGCAGCGGGGAAGACAATCGGAGCATCAGGTTCTGACCTTGGCGCTTCAGGTTCGGGCACAGCCGCCTTCTTTTTCTTCTTCGCGGCCATCCTGGGGTCAATGCCGGGACGCCCAAGTGCCTTGCGCTTTTCTGCCTCATTGTAGGCTTGCACGCAGCGATCAGCCAAAGTCTTCATGCGCTCTCGCGAGCCTTGAGCTTCGGCACGCGTCTTCAGAAAGTTCTCTTTCAGCTCGTGCAACATGATCTTGAAGTTTTTCACTTCTTGCACGCTGAGCTTGGCCACGTGCTTCTTGAACTGAGCCTTTTCATAATCAATTTTCTGCTTCAGTTCTACAATTCGCTGGGCTATTGCAAGTTCTGAAGCAATTGCACCTTGAAAGGCAACGCTGAGGCCTATGGGCAGCTGCAGATCATCGAAGCTTATGTCTGGTGTGTCAAACCATTCATCAATGAAGCTGTGGATGGGCGACATCAAACAGAGGCAGATTGTTGAAGATTTCAGCCTCCTCCTTGCTCTTGATGAGCTGCTCAAGTGCGTCATCTCCAAGATCTTCATCGCTTGATAGATCAATGTTTTCGCAGCGCAGAATGGCAGCAGCTGTGAGCTCTTTGCCTGTGTGTGGCTGAGGCTTCTTGGCTTCTTGGGGCTTGGAGACTCGTGATATGTCTTCAGACTGCACACTGGCTTCAGGAGGTGCAGTTGCCAATGGCTTCGCTCTTGAGATTTTGGGAGAAGCGGCTGGCTTTGAAGCTTTTGGAGCTTTTGGCTTCTTCTGCTTTGGCTTCGGAGCAGTAGGGGCGTCATCTGACTCAGTATCTGCTGGAGGGTCATTCACAGCAGTCCCTTGGACTAGGATGCGAGTGATGAGGCCTGCAAGATTGGCATACGGCCCGATGATATTGGGATCGGCGTCGCGTGTGCCATCTGCCCTTGGTGAGGAGGGACCAGGGTTGAAGTCAAGCCCAAATTTCTTCTTGTTTATCTTCGCTGACTGTTGTGCAAACTGAAAGTTGCGCTTGAAGAGATTATCATCGCGGCACCAGAGAAGTGATGACGGATGTGCTTCAGCTGGCTTTGGTCCTCTCACCATGCATGGATAGAAGCCTTGAGCAATGGCTTCGACTCTGGACCTGGGTACGAGATTTTTGTATAGTACGTCTCCCCACGGTCTCTTGATGGCGCACTTCTCCGCATATTCCTGAGTGACGAAGCGGTAGTGGAACCATTGCTCTGCCCAATATCTTCGAATCCATTGGATTCGTGTCTTGCGCTGACCATAGCTTTCTTCAGGATCAGTTTTGTACATCTCTGCCAATTCATCAGGCAGATCTTTGGACGTTTCACCACGTCGCTGTCTGCCTCCCTTCCTTGCTGCTGTTTCTGAAGCCATGAATAACTTGGAAGGCTTCAAGATGTTCAAAGGCTTCAAAGGCTTCCTTTTGCAAGAACTGGCTTCAGGAGAGTTGATGTGATGCTGCAAGTACTCTGCAAATGAATGCAGACTATGAGAACCAAAGGATTCTCCCACGGACATGTACCTGTGACAGCATTAAGGTGCGAGGGAAGGGGAAGAGGTCATATGCATTCTCAGAAGATTTTGAAGATAAATCGGTTTAGAAGACATTGACCTCATTATGCGAAGACATTCACTTATAGATAAGAAGTTGGTTCCAGATTTGTACGAACCCATAGATCAGTACAAGTGAGGAATCTAACTACTTTATGAAGCACAAGTGAATATACTAGGCATGTTATGAGATGCAGCGAGAGATTTAACTGGTGTGAAGAGAAACTTCTTATGGCAGAAAGTGACTGAACTGTAGGATCAAAAGAAGCTGTAAAAAGAGGTTTTATTTACCACACTTGGAACTGCTAGACGAAGTGAGAGTTGAGGCCGAGCAGTTCGATCCTCCGTGCCCTAACTTGGCAACGGAAGACACCTACGGCGACGGCGGAGAGAGCGATGTCCGCTGTCGGCGTGAAAACGGCGTCGGAGAGGTTGCGGCAGTGAAGCGCTTCGTCGCCGGCGTCGTCGAGTGCTAGCGGTGGCGCTAGGGTTCGTGCGAGGGTGGAAGAAGGAGATAATGACCGCAGTGAATCGTGTATTTATAGGGATAGAGGCGGCACTGCGCTATTACGCAGGTACCCCTGGCGGTTCGCATTTGAGGCACGCGTGGCCAGTTAGAGGAAGATTGGGATTTGTTCCATGTCCCACGCACGCCTAAATTGTCGGGCGGTCGTTCCTTCTTCTCCGGATCTTATGTGGAGGAATGAGCATTAAAAACGGACTTTTATGGTTGTCACTATGTCTTCAGCTGACAAGGACACAGTGAAGACATTTGACAGTTTCAACAGAATGCATATGACTTGGAGAGATAGAGTTTGAGATAGAAAGCATAGAGAGGTTAGGGTCCGATCACATTCACTTAGTTCAAAAGATTCAACCAAGAAGACATAGCTATAAGTGAATGCTGTAGAGGACAGAACATCAGTACATATATATCCATATAATCAACGCAGTGAAGATAATCATGAAGACATATTGAGAATGAAACCAAACCAATTGTGAAGACATTGAGAGGTAACGCCATGAGAGAAACACTTCAAAATGGAACGTTTGGTGGTGGCGTTACCCACCGTATAGGAAGTATTAGACCCAGACACGGCGCACAATTATCGTGGCGCTCCGAAGTCAAATTCCACATTAATGTATTCACACTTAGAATGTATGTCTTCATTGATTGAAGATATAGCTACTTCGTGTGTTGCACATCTAAGTCATCAATATGCATAAGTGTTAGGATGTGTGCCTGATCACAGGACATTTGAGGATTCCAAATATTTAGCTCACACCGTAACTTGCAAAATCTCTTCTCATCCAAGGGCTTGGTGAAGATATCTGCCAATTGCTCTTCAGTGTTGACGTGTATGATATCAATGTCTTCCTTCACAACATGATCTCTGAGAAAGTGATGACGAATTTCAATGTGCTTTGTCTTCGAGTGCTGAACTGGGTTGTTGGCAATCTTGATGGCGCTTTCGTTGTCGCAGTAAAGTGGCACTTGCTTCAGATGAATGCCATAATCCTTGAGTGTTTGCTTCATCCACAGAAGCTGAGCGCAGCAAGATCCAGCAGCAATGTATTCAGATTCAGCAGTGGAGAGTGATACACAGTTCTGCTTCTTTGAAGACCAACATACAAGTGATCGTCCCAGAAAGTGACATGTGCCTGATGTAGACTTGCGATCAACTTTGTCACCAGCATAATCAGCATCCGAAAATCCAACTAAATCAAACTCTGAGCCCTTTGGATACCATAATCCTAGAGTTGGGGTGTGAGCCAAATATCGAAGAATTCGCTTCACAGCTAAGTGATGCGACTCCTTTGGTGTCGCTTGAAATCGAGCACACATGCAAACACTAAGCATGATATCTGGCCTAGATGCACATAAATAAAGCAAAGACCCAATCATGGAGCGGTATACCTTTTGATCGAACTCTTTACCATTGTCGTCGGGACCCAGATGATGCTTGGCTGGCATTGGTGTTGTGAAGCCTTTGCAGTCTTGCATACCGAACTTCTTCAGGCACTCTTTAAGATATTTCTCTTGAGATATGAAGATGCCGTTGCGTTGTTGCCGTATTTGAAGACCGAGAAAGAACTTCAGCTCCCCCATCATGGACATCTGATATTGCTCTTGCATCATATATCCAAACTCTTCACTATACTTCTGATTGGTGCAGCCGAAGATAATGTCATCCACATATATTTGGCACAAACAGTTTCACCATCAATATGTCTTCGTGAAAAGAGTGGGATCCAGGAACCAGGTATGAAAGCCTTGGCTTTCAGAAAGTATTTGAGTGTGTCATACAGGCCCTAGGCTTGTTTGAGGCCATACAGTGCCTTGTTAGCTGTATACCATATCAGGATGTTTTGGATTTCAAGCCAGGTGGTTGTGCAACATACACTTCTTCTTCAATCTTGCCAATTGAGAAAGGCAACTTTTTCAATCCATTTGATATAGAAGTATGTTATGATGATTTGCATAGGCCAGCAGTATGCGTATGGCTTCAAAGCCTATGCCACAGAGCAAATGTTTCATCGAAGTCAATGCCCTCCACTTGAGTATATCCTTGAGAAACGAGAGAGAGTTTGTTTCTGGACAACTGACCATGCTCATCTTGGCTTTGTTGCGGTAATATCCATTTGGTGCTATATGTTTTGCTTCCGTGGATCAGGGACGCTTAACCAGTTCCCATACATTATTCAGCTCAAACTGTTGAAGCTCTTCTTGCATAGCTTGAATCCATTCAGGTTCCATGAAGGCTTCTTCAACTTTCTTGGGTTCTGATATTGAGACGAATGCGAAATGCCCACAGAAGTTTGTTAGCTGAGTTGCCCTTGAACGAGTGAGTGGACCAGGTGCATTGATGCTGTCCAGTATTTTGTCAATTTGTACTTCATTTGCAACACGAGGGTGTGTGGGGCGAAGACTTTGCTCTTGCTGATCTATGTGGTCATTTGAAGGTATATCTTCAGGCTGAGCATTGTCTTCATGTGGATCAGGTGCTGAGATGATAAGTTCTTCTTCAGGTTGAGCTTCAGAAGGTACAATTTCTCCAGTTCCCATAAGCTTGATTGATTCATTTGCTGGAACTTCATCTAGCACATTTGGCAATTGCTCTCTTTGTGATCCATTGGTTTCATCAAATCGCACATCCACTGTTTCAACCACTTTGTAGTGGAAGAGATTGAAGACTCTGTAGGAGTGCGAATCCTTTCCATATCCAAGCATGAAGCCTTCATGTGCTTTTGGTGCAAACTTTGAGGTGTGGTGTGGGTCCTTGATCCAGCATTTTGCGCCAAATACTCTGAAATAACTGACATTTGGCTTCTTGCCAGTTAGGAGTTCATAGGATGTCTTGTTCAGAAGCTTGTGAAGATAAACACGATTGATTATATGGCATGCAGTATCAATGGCTTCAGTCCAGAATTTTCTTGGAGTCTTGTATTCATCTAGCATTGTTCTGGCCATCTCAATGAGTGTTCTGTTCTTGCGTTCGACGACGCCATTCTGCTGTGGCGTGTATGGAGCTGAGAATTCATGTGTGATGCCCAAGGTATCCAGATATGTATCAAGGCCAGTGTTCTTGAATTCAGTGCCATTGTCACTTCTGATGTGCTTTATCTTGGCGCCAAAATTGTTCATAGCTCGATTTGCGAAGCGTCTGAAGACATCCTGCACTTCAGTCTTGTAAAGGATTATGTGCACCCAAGTATATCTAGAATAATCATCAACAATTACGAAGCCATAGAGGCATGCAGAAGTAGTAAAAGTTGAGTAGTGAGTGGGACCGAAAAGATCCATGTGAAGCAGTTCGAAGGGTTGAGTAGTGGTCATGATTGTCTTCGAAGGATGTTTTGCCCTTGTCATCTTCCCTGCTTCACAGGCACCGCATAAGTGATCTTTCTTGAACTTGACGCCTTCGATGCCTATGACGTGCTTTTTCTTCGCAAGGGTGTGGAGGTTCCTCATGCCAGCATGCCCAAGCCTTCGATGCCAAAGCCAGCATTCTGAAGCTTTTGCAAGAAGACATACTGCAAGTTGTGGTCCTGCTGAGAAATCTACCACATACAAATCACCTTTCCTATACCCTTCAAACACTAGAGATTTGTCAGATTCCATTAGCACCAGGCAGCGATATTTGCCAAACATTACAATCATATTCAAATCGCAAAGCATTGAGACAGACATTAAGTTGAAGCCAAGGGATTCAACAAGCATGACTTTATCCATGTGTTGATCCTTTGAGATTGCAACTCTACCTAGACCCAATACCTTACTTTTACCAGTGTCAGCAAATGTAATGTGGCTCTTGTCGGATGGACGTAAAGTTGAGTCCATGAGAAGGCTTCTTTTGCCAGTCATGTGATTTGTACACCCACTGTCAATAATCCATTCTGAAGACTTTGAAGTCACTGGTGTCGTACCCTACAGTGCAGTTAGGGGGATAGGCTTCACGAAGGGTATTGTGAAGCATAAACATTTGACGAACCAGTGGATTATGAAAACTTAAATCCAGATTAGGACTAATAGGGAGAGTAGCATGCGATTCAGGAACGAAGTACATAATGATGCCATTTGGGCATTTTATCTTGCGCCCTACAAGATTTTTAAGGTCCCCAGCAATAGCATCAGAAGATTTTGTTTTTCTGCTGGAGACCTTTCCCTGCAAAAGAGAGTTAAGCTTTCTTAACCACCCACATCTTCAAGGGTGGCTTAGAAGCAATAAGTCTAAGTGCAGCATCTGAGAATTTTGGCTTTGAAGCCTTAGCAAACAGTCTAGCAGGTGGACAATATACTCATAAGAATAAGCAGAATAATTTTTGGTCATATGAACATGACGGTTCGAAGAACCGCTCTCATATTCATATGCCTGAGTATGGTTTCCCTGCAAAACATTTGCGTTAGTGTGACTCAGGTGAGTCCTCTGTTTGTATGAAGCCTTTGGACCGTATGAAGCCTTTGGTCTGAGGTTTGTCTTCTTCAAGTGAGGTGTCATGAAGACATTCACAGGAAGATTTTCCAGACACTTTTTCGGGAACCCAGATCTTCTTCATAGGCGGTCCATTCCTGCAGTTAGTACCAATGTACCTGGCAAACACTTCACCATTCTGATTCTTAAACAGTTTATAGTTTGCATCAAAGGATTCATCAATGTAATGGGTTAGCACAAGTGAAGCCAGATAAATTGGATGGATCTGCTGAAAGTTCCTTTGCAGCAACCCATGGTTTTGGGGTACTGCTCAGGTTTCCAGTAAGAGCCATCTGCATTGATTTTCCTCACAAATCCCACCCTCTTTCCTAGGGTTACGATTCAGAATCTGCTTTTTGAGGACATCACATAATGTCTGATGCCTCTTGAAGACTTTTGTACATCCCTGTTTCAAGCAATGTCTTCAACCTAGCATTCTCATCAGCAATAGCAGTGGTATCCTCAGCAGAGGGGTTAGTTACCACATTTCAACAGTTGAAGATATTGCACCAGCAGTAGCAGTGGAACATTCAGCAAAAGAAGTAGCATTATCACGCTCAATGCATTTAAGGCATGGTGGTTCAAATCCTTCCTGAACGGAACTGATCTGTTCGGCTCGAAGTGACTCATTTTCCTTTTGAAGATCTTCATGATCCGCTCTCAACTTCTCAAGATCTTGCTTCTTTTGAAGATAATCATAGGAAAGCTTTTCATGAGTAGTTGAGAGAGTCTCAAGACGATCTTCAAGTTCCTGATACTTAACGTGAAGATTTTTTATGTCTTCAATTAAGGATTCAGAACGAGTCATTTCAGCACCCAACAGATCGTCGCTTCTGTCTAACAGTTTTTGATATGTTCCATAGCTTCTGTTGTTCAGTTGCGCAATTTAGCAAGTGTTTGTAGCTAGGTTTGAATCACATTCAGAGTCATCGTCACTAAGATGTTTCATAGGCGAGTAGTGCGTGTGTTTACCTTGGCACGCGGCCATGAAGCAGTAGGTAGGAGTGGAGTCGTTCTTGTCATTTGCGTGTGGTGTCGTGATGCAGTCATTGTCTTCAGTGTTGAAGATGGACTTGGCGACGTATGCTTAGCCAGACTCGCAATGCCAGAATCAGACTCCTCCTCAGACTCCACCTCTGCCTCCTCAGATGCGGACTCCTCCTCTGAATCCATCTCTTTCCAACAAACGCACGTGCCTTGCCAGATGAGCTCTTCTTGTGTGATGAAGACTTTGATGGAAGACTTGGAAGAAGACTTTGAGATTTCTTCTTCTTCTTGTCGTCAGAATCATATTCCTTGCTCTTCTTCTTCCTTCTGTTCTCATTGTCCCACTGTGGACACTCAGAGATGAAGTGTCCAGTTTTCTTGCACTTGTGACATGTTTTCTTCTTGTAGTCATGAGCAGAAGCTTCATCATTCCTTGAGCTTGATCGTGAAGATTTTCTGAAGCCTTTCTTCTTGGTGAATTTTTGGAACTTCTTTCACTAGCATTGCAAGTTCCCTTCCAATGTCTTCAGGATCATCAGAACTGCAGTCAGATTCTTCTTCAGATGAGGAGACAACTTTTGCCTTCAAGGCCGAGTTCGCCCATAGTTGGACCATAGATATCTCTTTTCTCAGAAAGCTGAAACTCATGTGTGTTGAGCCTTTCAAGTATGTCAGACGGATCGATGTCTTGAAATCAGGACGTTCTTGAATCATCAGGGCCAGGATGTCAAACGAACTATCAAGTGATCTCAGCAGCGTCTTGACGATTTCATGTTTGGTGATCTCAGTGGCGCCGAGGGCTTGAAGCTCATTTGTGATGTCAGTGAGCCGGTCAAATGTGTGCTGGACATTCTCATTGTCATTTCGCTTGAAGCGGTTGAAGAGTTGCGAAGGACACTGATTCTTTGATCTCTCTGGTTGAGATGCCTTCATTGACCTTGGAGAGCCAGTCCCAAACCAGCTTGGATGTCTTCAAAGCACTCACACGGCCATACTGTCCTTTGGTCAGATGACCACAGATGATATTCTTGGCAGTAGAGTCCAGTTGAACGAACTTCTTGACATCAGCAGCAGTGACACCTTCTCCAGCCTTGGGAACGCCTTTTCGACGACATACCATAGGTCGACGTCAATGGCTTCAAGATGCATGCGCATCTTATTCTTCCAGTAGGGATATTCAGTTCCATCGAAGACGGGGCAGCAGCGGAGACTTTGATTATCCCTGCAGTCGACATAGCTAAAACTCCAGGTGGTTAAACCGAATCACACAGAACAAGGGAGCACCTTGCTCTGATACCAATTGAAAGTGCGTTATATCGACTAGAGGGGGGGTGAATAGGCGATTTTTATGAAAGTCTTCAAAACGTGAGAGTTATGAAGACAAACAGTGAAGATTATGCCTATTACTATGCAGCGGAAGTTAGATTACACTAGGCCAGCCATGGTCATGTATTCAATAGAGTGAAAGCGCAATGACAAACAGCTTCAGTGTAATAAGGATCAGGTAGGAAGAAGTTATGAAGCCAAACAGATCATACATTCATGTTGTGAAGACAAAAGATAAAGCAAGCACGCAATGGCTTCACAATGAATAACTGTAAGTAAAAAGGAAGTGTAGATGAAACCAGTGACACGTCGAAGACAATGATTTGTTGGACCAGTTCCAGTTGCTGTGACAACTGTACGTCTGGTTGGAGCGGCTAGGTATTTAAACCGAGGACACACAGTCCCGGACACCCAGTCAACACAGTCAGACACCCAGTCCTCACCGTTATTCTCCTTGAGCTAAGGTCACACAGACCTCGCCCAATCACTCTGGTAAGTCTTCAAGGTAGACTCCCAAACCTTCACAGACTTCGTTCACCGGCAATCCACAATTTCTCTTGGATGCTCAGAACGCGACGCCTAACCGTCTGGAGGATGCACAGTCCTCAAGTGTAATAAGTCTTCAGATCACACAGACACGAAGACTTAAGTGATGCCCAATTTACTCTGGCTCTGGGTGGTTAGGGCTTTTCTCCTCACTAGGAATTTTTCTCAAAGGCTTCGAGGTGGGTTGCTCTCAAATGACAAAAGCCGTGCACTGAAATCTGAGCAGCCAACCGTTTATGGTTGTGGGGGGTGGACTACTTATAGCCACTTGGCAACCCGACCTGATCTGTCCGAAATGACCCTGGGTCACTAAGGAACTGACACGTGTACCAACGGTCAATTTTTGAACTCACACGGCAACTTTACTTGGGCTAGAAGTAAAGCTGACTTGTCTGACTCTGGACAAGATTTTCTCTCAAAGTCTTCGCTCGAAGACATAGGATTTGAATTAGGCATCACTTCAGTCATTCTGACTGGTTCTCTTGGACCCCACTTAACAGTACGGGATTCCTATGACACAACATGAATGAAAAAAAACTACGAAGGATCTAAGTCTTCGAGTTCCAAAAGCTTCATAGGGAGTCTTCTCATGTCATTGTCTTCAATATGAATATCTTCATAAACCACCATTGTCTTCAATGTCTTCGTACATTTTTAGGGGTCATCTCTAGGTAAAAAACCGAATCAATGAGGGACTTCTACCTGTGTTTTCCTGCAATTCTCACAAACACAGTTAGTCCCTCAACTAGGTTTGTCGTCAATACTCCAAAACCAACTAGGGTGGCACTAGATGCACTTACAAATACAACCAAGCCCCCAAGTGATTTCTCCGGTGGCCTTACGCCGATCAAGAGGTGTAGCTATGGTTCGAATACGACCAAGCCCCCAAGTGATTTCCCTGGTGGCCTTACACCAATCAAGAGGTGTAGCTATGGTTCGAATACGACCAAGCCCCCAAGTGATTTCCTTGGTGGCCTTACGCCGATCAAGAGGTGTAGCTATGGTTCGAATACGACCAAGCCCCCTAATGATTTCCCTGGTCGCCTTACGCCAATCAAGAGGTGTAGCAATGGTTTGAATACGACCAAGCCCCCAAGTGATTATTGTGAGCTGTGCTCAAGGGGCATCCTATGTTTGAGCTGTGCGTTTGCAACAGACTCTCTTTGGTCCCTTTAATTTTTCCTGAGAACTCGTACTTGCGAGATATTATTCTTTTGAACCGAAAATTCTTAAACCAGATATTGAGAGTTTCAAAGCTTTGTGGGAGACAGCTTTCCCTTGAGCCGGATTTTAAACCGGAATCCTTCTTTTTAAGCCGAAAATTTTCTGACGGCCTTTAAATTTGCACCAATATGGCAGTTTAGGGTCCTGCATTAGATAACTCTACAAGCCAGAGTAATTTATTTTTAAAGAAAGCAATATATAAAAAATATACTGGATGGATTTCACCTGATACGCCAGGCCAGAAATTATCCACCGGGGAGTTGATCATCACCACGGTGAAGCTGAAATCAATCACGGGCGGATCGACCATGGGAGCAAACAGATGAGTCGACTGCGACATTATAAACCGGTGCGGACGGGCGAGTCAATCACAGGCTCAGTCCTAGCGAGGTGATGTAGATCAAACTACACAGGCGGCGTTTTGCGCTCGTCCATTCATCAGGTAATATGTCACGCACTATCACCGGGCAGAATATTATCATCCCGAAGTGAATAATTATCCTGTATACAAAAATTTACAGATTAAAGTAATAGTTTTTTTGACGAAAACAATATATGCTAAAATAAATGAAACTGATAGAACCTGGTATTTTTATAGATGAATGCAGGCATTGATGCTTGATAATGCTGGACGCAGAGGTCGACACAAATTATCCTGATTAGCGGAATTTGCATGCCTCCACTTTCAATCATCCATCCGTTCATTTGACTCGATTGGACACTTCTGTTTCTGCCACTGTTTACTTTACTAGCAGCACCAATTGTGCATGTAGTTGCGGCTTGTCGTACAGGGACAACATGACATCATCATAGTTTGCCTGGTAACTTCTTGGTGTGCATGTAGCAAGAGGAGACTGAACCAAAATCTCATCCAGTAGCAGATGACTTTATGTAAAAAGACAAAAAGGCGGGGCACATCCGGCGGAGACAAGTCGGTTTGAATGGGGATCATGGCGGAAACCACAGCAGCGGCAACTCACAGGCCATGGCTACGGCCGGGTTGCGCGGATGCGGCCGACAGTAGCGGGTTGGAGAGGCGCAGCCGGTTTCAGCGCGGGCGTGTAGAACAGGAGGAATTGACGATAGTTTAAGGCGGAGGCAGGGCCGACTCTGCTTGAAAGCAGCGAGGTGAATCCAAGCCCGTGATGTGGCGGTTACTGTTACAGCGGCGATTTGGCCAGCCAGCACGGAGATCTACAGGTCTGCAGGCGCGCAGCTTTGGGCGCGCAGGGGAGCAACGCAGAGGCGGCTCGGAGTGGAAAGTGAAAACGCCACGGCACAAGAAGCACCAGCGAGTCGGGCTCGCGGCGGCTCTGCTTGAGACGACGCCAGTGTGGGATGGCGGCGACAGCGGAAAGCTTGCGGCTTAAGGGCCGAACAAATTACAACCAGGTCCACTACGGCGGCTCGAGGGCAGCATGCTCGTGAGACGATGCACGGGTTATGGACGGAGCACGTGGGCGGCCCGAGCTACGGGCCAGCGGGCGCGATGACGGTTTGTAGGCAAGGGTGCAGGGCGATTCAGAGGAGGCGGACACGACGCACGGCTCGGAGGCGGCTTGAGGCCAGTAACGCGGAGCCACGGCGATGGGCCTTGGTCGATGCGAGACGGAGTCCAGTTGCAGGCGGTTCTCAGTCGGGAGCAAGCCGGATTGGAGTGGAAACGGCTGACGGATTGAAAACCGGAGGCGAAGCGAGTTATAGCGGCAAGGCGCACCAGCGAGTGGAAAACGCCTCGTCGCTGGGCTAGGGGAACAACGATGCAGGGCGGCCCGCAGGCGACTAGGAGGAGACAAGGCCGCGACGGATTGTAGCGATGATGGCGACTCAGGCGGAAGCTAAGCCGGAGCGGCTCAGAAGCAGGCGGTTTAGCACAAACGGCGTCCGGTTCATATCGAAGGTACAACAGCGGGTGATACGCTGATGGCTGGCGAGGTGATCCAGTGCAGCCGTGACGGCGGCCCGGTGGTTGAGGAGGCCCAGTGCAGCGATGGCCCGCGGAGACTCACGAAGATGGTGAATATTGAATCCAGGGCGTTTCGAGCAGCATAGTCCGGGGCGGCTTTGACGACAGCAACTGAGACCAGTTTGTGGAGACGACGGCGGCGGCACTCCGGTGGCGGTTCATCGACAGTAGCAGAGGTGAGCAGGCTGCTCCTGGGGAAGAGCTCGAGGAGCCCCCGAGGAAGCAGAGTGAGGCATCCATAACGGCGATTTAGCGCGGAGGACGAGAACGGCGGCGCCTGGTGCCTCGGTCTACACAGGGGTGGCTCAGAGGTAACTGCGGTCAGCAGAGGCGGTTCTCCGCTACAACAGCAGCTCTCCCGAGCTCATCTTGGAGGCGAGGGCGTGCAAAAGGCAGGCCAATGGCAGCGACGGTTCTGAACCGGCGAGGCGGCCGACTGACCCATCCAGGGCGGCTTGGTCATGGCAGAGTCAGAGCACAGCCAGGGCGGCTCAACGTCAAGGGGAGACTATGGCAGTGGAGACGGCTGGCGATGTGGCAACTCGGAACGGTACCGCGCAGATGCAACGACGGCAAACAGCGGCTCGACAACAGCGGCCTGGCGTAGGAGCCTGGGCGGTTCAAGGTCGAAAGAGGGTTGAGTCGCGACAGGCAGTTCAAAAGAGGCCAGGAATAGAGGTCGGTGACTCAGCGCGGGTGGACCCCAGCAGCTGAAGAGGTGAGATGTCCACGGCAATCCGCATAGTATTAAAACGACGACGACAAATCACTTTTGATCAGCAGCCTGCACAGGCATCTATGGAAGAAATACTCAAATCGCTTGGTGCTTCCTCGATCCGTGTGTGAGTTAAACTTGTAGCACTTTAGAGTTGATTTTGTTCTCAACGCCCAAAGTAGCAGGAGCAACAGTTAATTTCCTCGGGACTCATAACATGGGTCAGCAATGATCCGGCCGATCGGACTACTGCTTGTGGACGCAGTAGCAATCTGACGCGGCCACCGCTGACAGCTTCGGTTGACTGTCGCAGTATCTCGGTTTCAACGGAAAAAAATCTCTTCTCGATCTTGGCAAATTAGGGAAGTTGTAGTAGAAATTGATCTCCTATCTGATTCAACGGCTCGACGACACACAGAATACCAAACCCTAATTTCTTCCTCGACTTCAATCTTAAAAAATCTTCATCTGAAAAAATTGCTCCTGATGAAGATCCCAATCGAACCTTGAATCAAACTGATCGCGAGCTTCTCGATCTCTAAAAGAGATCCCTCCAAAAACTTAACACCACCGTGCGCGAGGCCCCATGGTGGGCGCCAACTGTCATGGAATTGTCATGACAGATGTCCTAGTGTGAGGACTTAGTCGTGAGGCCAACGCATCTATGTGGTAGCTTGAGAGGGGTTAAGCGGAATTGAGAGATGCAACACACGATAAGGATTTAGACAACTTCGGGCCCCGCGAAACATCACCCGATAACAATCCTACATGTTGTTTGTGGCTAGGTCTCATTATCCTCATCAGGGAGTCACCGTAAACCGGCTCTCCTAGTTATGTCTAACACTTAAGATTATTTCTCCCCCCTTTGGGGTGCCCTGCCCCTCCTTATATATATATGTTGAAGGGGCGGGTTACATGTAGAGTCCAACTCGGATTAAGACTTAAACTATTTTGACTTCTCTTCATGGGCTTCTTAACATCTTGGGCTTCTTAACGTCTCGGGCTTGTTAACCCTAGGCGACTCTGTCTGCCGGGTTATGATTGTCTGCCGGGTTATGACTGTCTGTCGGGTTATGACTGTCTGCCAGGTTATGATTGTCTGCCGGGTTATGACTGTCTGCCGGGTTATCATCTAACTTAACACCTGCCGGGTTATCATCTGACTTAACACCTGTCGGGTTATCATCTGACTTAACACCTGTCGGGTTATCATCTGACTTAACACATGCCGGGTTATCATCTGTCGGATTACCATCCGTTATAACCATCTGTCTTAACTGTCTGTCTTAACTCTCTGCCGGTTTACCATCTTCCGGTTTACCAAGTCCCAACTGGGTTATAACTCCGGCCGGATCATACCGCGGAGTATATCCCCGACAGTACCGGGCAATTATCAGTGGCATCTTGACAAGTTGGAGAACTAGACTTACAAAGGTGGATTTTCCCACTAATGAGGATCAACGCACTACGCCAGGGGGAGCCCTTTGCAACTTATTGAAGTTACAATTTCACAAATTATGTTCCCCGTTGAAAACTTCAACTAGTTTGTCATCAATCACCAAAAAGGGGGAGATTGTAAGTGCATCTAGTGCCACCCCTAGTTGGTTTTGGAGTATTGACGACAAACCTAGTTGAGGGACTAATGTGTTTGTGAGAATTGCAGGAAAACACAGGTAGAAGTCCCTCATTGATTCGGTTTACTACCAGAGATGACCCCTAAAAATGTACGAAGACATTGAAGACAATGGTGGTTTATGAAGATATTCATATTGAAGACAATGACATGAAAGACTCCCTATGAAGCTTGGAACTCGAAGACTAGATCCTTCGTAGTTTTATTTCATTCATGTTGTGTCATAGGAACCACCGTACTGTTAAGTGGGGTCGAAGAGAACCAGTCAGAATGACTGAAGTGATGCCTAATTCAAATCCTATGTCTTCGAGCGAAGATGAGAGAAAATCTTGTCCAGAGTCAGACAAGTCAGCTTTACTTGTAGCCCAAGTAAAGTTGCCGTGTGAGTTCGAAATCCGACCGTTGGTACACGTGTCAGTTCCTTAGTGACCCAGGGTCATTTCGGACAGATCAGGTCGGGTTGCCAAGTGGCTATAAATAGTCCACCCCCACAACCATAAACGGTTGGCTGCTCAGATTTCAGTGCACGGCTTTTGTCGTTTGAGAGCAACCCACCTCGAAGCCTTTGAGAAAAATTCCTAGTGAGGAGAAAAGCCCTAACCACCCAAAGCCAGAGTAAATTGGGCATCACTTAAGTCTTCGGTCTGTGTGATCTGAAGACTTATTACACTTGAGGACTGTGAATCCTCCAGACGGTTAGGCGTCGCGTTCAGAGCATCCAAGAGACATTGTGGATTGCCAGTGAACGAAGTCTGTGAAGGTTTGGGAGTCTACCTTGAAGACTTACCTGAGTGATTGGCGAGGTCTGATGTGACCTTAGCTCAAGGAGAAAACGGTGAGGACTGGGTGTCTTGGACTAAGTGTCCTTGACTGGGTGTCCGGGACTGTGTGTCCTTTGGTTTAAATACCTAGCCGCTCCAACCAGACGTACAGTTGTCACAGCAACTGGAACTGGTCCAACAAATCATTGTCTTCAACGTGTCACTGGTTTCATCTTCACTTCCTTTCGCTTACAGTTATTCATTGTGAAGCCATTGCATGCTTGCTTTATCTTTTGTCTTCACAACATGAATGTATGATCTGGCTTCATAACTTCTTCCTACCTGATCCTTATTACACTGAAGCTGTTTGTCACTTGCGCTTTCACTCTATTGAATACATGACCATGGCTGGCCTAGTGTAATCTAACTTCCGCTGCATAGTAATAGGCAATCTTCACTGTTTGTCTTCATAACTCTCACGTTTGAAGACTTTCATAAAAATCGCCTATTCACCCCCCCTCTAGTCGATATAACGCACTTTCAATTGGTATCAGAGCAAGGTGCTCCCTTGTTCTGTGTGATTCGGTTTAACCACCTGGAGTTTTAGCTATGTCGACTGCAGGGATAATCAAAGTCTCCGCTGCGTGCCCCGTCTTCGATGGAACTGAATATCCCTACTGGAAGAATAAGATGCGCATGCATCTTGAAGCCATTGACGTCGACCTATGGTATGTCGTCGAAGAACGGCGTTCCCAAGGCTGGAGAAGGTGTCACTGCTGCTGATGTCAAGAAGTTCTTCAACTGGACTCTACTGCCAAGAATATCATCTGTGGTCATCTGACCAAAGGACAGTATGGCCGTGTGAGTGCCTTGAAGACATCCAAACTGGTCTGGGATTGGCTCTCCAAAGTTAATGAAGGCATATCAACCCAAGAGAGATAAGTAGATCAGTGTCCTTCGCAATCTCTTCAACCGCTTCAAGCGAAATGACAATGAAAATGTCCAGCACACATTTGATAGACTCACTGACATCACAAATGAGCTTCAAGCCCTCGGCGCCACTGAAATCACCAAACATGAAATCGTCAAAACGCAGCTGAGATCATTTGATAGTTCATTTGACATCCTGGCCCTGATGATTCAAGAACGTCCTGATTTCAAGACACTCGATTCGTCTGACATACTTGAGAGGCTCAACACACACGAGTTTCAGCTTTTCTGAGAAAAGAGATATCTACGGTCCAAACTATGGGGCGAAACTCGTGCCTTGAAGGCAAAAAGCTGTCTCCTCATCTGAAGAAGAAATCTGACTGCAGTCTGATGATGCTGAAGACATTGGAAAGAGACTTGCAATGCTAGTGAAGAAAGTTCCAAAAATTCACAAAGAGAAAAGGCTTCAGAAAATCTTCACGATTCAGCTCAAGAAATGATTGAAGCTTCTGCTCATGACTACAAGAAGAAAACATGTCAAAGTGCAAGAAAACTGGACACTCATCTCTGAGCTGTCCACAGTGGGACAATGAGAACAGAAGGAAGAAAGAAGAAGCAAGGAATATTGATTCTGACGACAGAAGAAGAAGAAATACTTCAAAGTCTTTCCAAATCTTCATCAAGTCTTCATCACACAAGAAGAGCTCATCCTGGGCAAGGCATGTGCGTTTGTTGAAAGGAATGGATTCAGAAGGAGGAGTCGCATCTGAGGAGGCACGGAGGTGGAGTCTGAGGAGGAGTCTGATTCTGGTATTGCGAGTCTGGCTACAGCATAAGTCGCCAAGTCCATCTTCAACACTGAAGACAATGACTTCATCACCGATACCGATGCAAGTGACAAGAACGACTCCTCTCCTACCTACTGCTTCATGGCACGCGGTGCCAAGGTAAACACACGCACTAATCGCTATCAAACATCTACTGACGATGACTCTGACTGTGATTCAAAACCCAAGCTTACAAAACACTTGCTAAAATTGCAACTGAACAACAAAAGCTATGGAACATATTCAAAAACTGTTAGACAGAAGCGATGATCTGTTGGGTGCTGAAATGACTCGATCTGAATCCTTAATTGAAGACATAAAAAATCTTCACGTTAAGTATCAGGAACTTGAAGATCGTCTTGAATACTCTCTCAACAACTCATGAAAAGCTTTCCTATGATTATCTTCAAAGGAAGCAAGAACTTGAGAAATTGAGAGGGGCTCATGAAGATCTTCAAAAGGAAAACGAGTCACTTCGCGCCGAACAGATCAGTTCCGCTCAGGAAGGATTTGAACCACCATGTCTTAAATGCATTGAGCGTGATAATGCTACTTCTGTTGCTGAATGTTCCACTGCTACTTGCTGTTGCAATATCTTCAACTGTTGATGTGGTAACTAACCCCTCTGCTGAGGATACCACTGCTATTGCTGATGAGAATGCTAGGTTGAAGACATTGCTTGAAACAGGGATGTACAAAAGTCTGAAAGGGCATCAGACATTATGTGATGTCCTTAAGAAGCAGATTCTGAACCGAAACCCTAGGAAAGAGGGTGTTGGGTTCGTGAGGAAAATCAATGCAGATGGCTCTTACTGGAAACCTGAGCAGTACCCCAAAACTACATGGGTTGCTGCAAAGGAACTTTCAGCAGATCCATCCAATTTATCTGGCTTCACTTGTGCTAACCCAATTATCATTGATGAATCCTTTGATGCAAACTATAAACTGTTTAAGAATCAGAATGGTGAAGTGTTTGCCAGGTACATTGGTACTAACTGCAGGAATGGACCGCCTATGAAGAAGATCTGGGTTCCGAAAACATGTCTGGAAAATCTTCCTGTGAATGTCTTCATGACACCTCACTTGAAGAAGACAAACCTCGGTCCAAAGGCTTCATACAGACAGAGGACTCACCTGAGTCACACTAACGCAAATGTTTTGCAGGGAAACCATACTCAGGCATATGAATATGAGAGCGGTTCATCGAACCGTCATATTCATATGACCAAAAATTATTCTGCTTATGCCTATGAGTATTATTGTCCCCCTGCTAGACTGTTTGCTAAGGCTTCAAAGCCAAAATTCTCAGATGCTGCACTTAGACTCATAGCTTCTAAGCCACCCTTGAAGATGTGGGTGGTTAAGAAAGCTTAACTTCTTTTGCAGGGAAAGGTCTCCAGCACAAAAACAAAATCTTCTGATGCTATTGCTGGGGACCATAAAAATCTTGTGGGGCGCAAGATAAACTGCCCAAATGGCATCATTATGTACTTCGTTCCTGAATCGCATGCTACTCTCCCCATTAGTCCTAATCTGGATCTAAGTTTTCATAACCCACTGGTTCGTCAAATGTTTATGCTTCACAACACTCTTCGTGAAGCCTATCCCCCTAACTGCACTGTAGGGTACGATACCAGCGACTTCAAAGTCTTCAGAATGGATTATTGACAGTGGGTGTACAAATCACATGACTGGCAGAAGAAGCCTTCTTATGGACTCAACTTTACGTCCATCCGACAAGAGCCACATTACATTCGCTGACACTGGTAAAAGTAAGGTATTGGGTCTAGGTAGAGTTGCAATCTCAAAGGATCAACACATGGATAAAGTCATGCTTGTTGAATCCCTTGGCTTCAACTTAATGTCTGTCTCAATGCTTTGCGATTTGAATATGATTGTAATGTTTGGCAAATATCGCTGCCTGGTGCTAATGGAATCTGACAAATCTCTAGTGTTTGAAGGGTATAGGAAAGGTGATTTGTATGTGGTAGATTTCTCAGCAGGACCACAACTTGCAGTATGTCTTCTTGCAAAAGCTTCAGAATGCTGGCTTTGGCATCGAAGGCTTGGGCATGCTGGCATGAGGAACCTCCACACCCTTGCGAAGAAAAAGCACGTCATAGGCATCGAAGGGTCAAGTTCAAGAAAGATCACTTATGCGGTGCCTGTGAAGCAGGGAAGATGACAAGGGCAAAACATCCTTCGAAGACAATCATGACCACTACTCAACCCTTCGAACTGCTTCACATGGATCTTTTCGGTCCCACTCACTACTCAACTTTTACTACTTCTGCATGCCTCTATGGCTTCGTAATTGTTGATGATTATTCTAGATATACTTGGGTGCACATAATCCTTTACAAGACTGAAGTGCAGGATGTCTTCAGACGCTTCGCAAATCGAGCTATGAACAATTTTGGCGCCAAGATAAAGCACATCAGAAGTGACAATGGCACTGAATTCAAGAACACTGGTCTTGATACATATCTGGACACCTTGGGCATCACACATGAATTCTCAGCTCCATACACGCCACAGCAGAATGGCGTCGTCGAACGCAAGAACAGAACACTCATTGAGATGGCCAGAACAATGCTAGATGAATACAAGACTCGCAAGAAAATCTGGACTGAAGCCATTGATACTGCATGCCATACAATCAATCGTGTTTATCTTCACAAGCTTCTGAACAAGACATCCTATGAACTCCTAACTGGCAAGAAGCCAAATGTCAGTTACTTTCAGAGTATTTGGCGCAAAATGCTGGATCAAGGACCCACACCACACCTCAAAGTTTGCACCAAAAGCACATGAAGGCTTCATGCTTGGATATGGAAAGGATTCGCACTCCTACAGAGTCTTCAATCTCTTCCACTACAAAGTGGTTGAAACAGTGGATGTGCGATTTGATGAAACCAATGGATCACAAAGAGAGCAATTGCCAAATGTGCTAGATGAAGTTCCAGCAAATGAATCAATCAAGCTTATGGGAACTGGAGAAATTGTACCTTCTGAAGCTCAACCTGAAGAAGAACTTATCATCTCAGCACCTGATCCACATGAAGACAATGCTCAGCCTGAAGATATACCTTCAAATGACCACATAGATCAGCAAGAGCAAAGTCTTCGCCCCACACACCCTCGTGTTGCAAATGAAGTACAAATTGACAAAATACTGACAGCATCAATGCACCTGGTCCACTCACTCGTTCAAGGGCAACTCAGCTAACAAACTTCTGTGGGCATTTCGCATTCGTCTCAATATCAGAACCCAAGAAAGTTGAAGAAGCCTTCATGGAACCTGAATGGATTCAAGCTATGCAAGAAGAGCTTCAACAGTTTGAGCTGAATAATGTATGGGAACTGGTTAAGCGTCCTGATCCACGGAAGCACAACATAATAGGCACCAAATGGATATACCGCAACAAGCAAGATGAGCATGGTCAAGTTGTCAGAAACAAAGCTCGTCTCGTTGCTCAAGGATATACTCAAGTGGAGGGCATTGACTTCGATGAAACATTTGCTCCTGTGGCTAGGCTTGAAGCCATACGCATACTGCTGGCCTATGCAAATCATCATAACATACTTCTCTATCAGATGGATGTGAAAAGTGCCTTTCTCAATGGCAAGATTGAAGAAGAAGTGTATGTTGCACAACCACCTGGCTTTGAAAATCCAAAACATCCTGATATGGTATACAAGCTCAACAAGGCACTGTATGGCCTCAAACAAGCCCCTAGGGCCTGGTATGATACACTCAAGTACTTTCTGAAAAGCAAAGGCTTCATACCTGGTTCCCTGGATCCCACTCTTTTCACGAAGACATATGATGGTGAACTGTTTGTGTGCCAAATATATGTGGATGACATTATCTTCGGCTGCACCAATCAGAAGTATAGTGAAGAGTTTGGATACATGATGCAAGAGCAATATCAGATGTCCATGATGGGGGAGCTGAAGTTCTTCTCGGTCTTCAAATACGGCAACAACGCAACGGCATCTTCATATCTCAAGAGAAATATCTTAAAGAGTGCCTGAAGAAGTTCGGTATGCAAGACTGCAAAGGCTTCACAACACCAATGCCAGCCAAGCATCATCTGGGTCCCGACGACATGGTAAAGAGTTCGATCAAAAGGTATACCGCTCCATGATTGGTCTTTGCTTTATCTATGTGCATCTAGGCCAGAATATTATGCTTAGTGTTTGCATGTGTGCTCGATTTCAAGCGGCACCAAAGGAGTCGCATCACTTAGCTGTGAAGCGAATTCTTCGATATTTGGCTCACACCCCAACTCTAGGATTATGGTATCCAAAGGGCTCAGAGTTTGATGTTGGATTTCGGATGCTGATTATGCTGGTGACAAAGTTGATCGCAAGTCTACATCAGGCACATGTCACTTTCTGGGACGATCACTTGTATGTTGGTCTTCAAAGAAGCAGAACTGTGTATCACTCTCCACTGCTGAATCTGAATACATTGCTGCTGGATCTTGCTGCGCTCAGCTTCTGTGGATGAAGCAAACACTCAAGGATTATGGCATTCATCTGAAGCAAGTGCCACTTTACTGCGACAACGAAAGCGCCATCAAGATTGCCAACAACCCAGTTCAGCACTCGAAGACAAAGCACATTGAAATTCGTCATCACTTTCTCAGAGATCATGTTGTGAAGGAAGACATTGATATCATACACGTCAACACTGAAGAGCAATTGGCAGATATCTTCACCAAGCCCTTGGATGAGAAGAGATTTTGCAAGTTACGGTGTGAGCTAAATATCTTGGAATCCTCAAATGTCCTGTGATCAGGCACACATTCCTAACACTTAATGCATATTGATGACTTAGATGTGCAACACACGAAGTAGTATATCTTCAAACAATGAAGACATACATTCTAAGTGTGAATACATTAATGTGGAATTTGACTTCGGAGCGCCACGATAATTGTGCGCCGTGTCTGGGTCTAATACTTCCTATACGGTGGGTAACGCCACCACCAAACGTTCCATTTTGAAGTGTTTCTCTCATGGCGTTACCTCTCAATGTCTTCACAATTGGTTTGGTTTCATTCTCAATATGTCTTCATGATTATCTTCACTGCTGTTGATTATATGGATATATATGTACTGATGTTCTGTCCTCTACAGCATTCACTTATAGCTATGTCTTCTGGTTGAATCTTTTGAACTAAGTGAATGTGATCGGACCCTAACCTCTCTATGCTTTCTATCTCAAACTCTATCTCTCCAAGTCATATGCATTCTGTTGAAACTGTCAAATGTCTTCACTGTGTCCTTGTCAGCTGAAGACATAGTGACAACCATAAAAGTCCGTTTTTAATGCTCATTCCTCCACATAAGATCCGGAGAAGAAGGAACGACCGCCCGACAATTTAGGCGTGCGTGGGACATGGAACAAATCCCAATCTTCCTCTAACTGGCCACGCGTGCCTCAAATGCGAACCGCCAGGGGTACCTGCGTAATAGCGCAGTGCCGCCTCTATCCCTATAAATACACGATTCACTGCGGTCATTATCTCCTTCTTCCCCCTCGCACGAACCCTAGCGCCACCGCTAGCACTCACGACCGGCGACGAAGCGCTTCACTGCCAACCTCTCCGACGCCGTTTTCACGCCGACAGCGGACATCGCTCTCTCCGCCGTCGCCGTAGGTGTCTTCCGTTGCCAAGTTAGGGCACGGAGGATTCGAACTGCTCGACCTCAACTCCCACTTCGTCTAGCAGTTCCAAGTGTGGTAAATAAAACCTCTTTTTACAGCCTCTTTTGATCCTATGGTTCAGTCACTTTCTGCCATAAGAAGTTTCTCTTCACACCAGTTAAATCTCTCGCTGCATCTCATAACATGCCTAGTATATTCACTTGTGCTTCATAAAGTAGTTAGATTCCTCACTTGTACTGATCTATGGGTTCGTACAAATCTGGAACCAACTTCTTATCTATAAGGTGAATGTCTTCGCATATGGTCAATGTCTTCTAAACCGATTTATCTTCAAAATCTTCTGAGAATGCATATGACCTCTTCCCCTTCCCTCGCACCTTAATGCTGTCACAGGTACATGTCCGTGGGAGATCCTTTGGTTCTCATAGTCTGCATTCATTTGCAGAAGTACTTGCAGCATCACATCAACTCTCCTGAAGCCAGTTCTTGCAAAAGGAAGCCTTTGAAAGCCTTTGAACATCTTGAAGCCTTCCAAGTTATTCATGGCTTCAGAAACAGCAGCAAGGAAGGGAGGCAGACAGCGACGTGGTGAAACGTCCAAAGATCTGCCTGATGAATTGGCAGAGATGTACAAAACTGATCCTGAAGAAAGCTATGGTCAGCGCAAGACACGAATCCAATGGATTCGAAGATATTGGGCAGAGCAATGGTTCCACTACCGCTTCGTCACTCAGGAATATGCGGAGAAGTGCGCCATCAAGAGACCGTGGGGAGATGTATTATACAAAAATCTCGTACCCAGGTCCAGAGACGAAGCCATTGCTCAAGGCTTCTATCCATGCATGGTGAGAGGACCACAGCCAGCTGAGGCACATCCGTCATCACTTCTCTGGTGCCGCGATGATAATCTCTTCAAGCGCAACTTTCAGTTTGCACAACAGTCAGCGAAGATAAACAAGAAGAAATTTGGGCTTGACTTCAACCCTGGTCCCTCCTCACCAAGGGCAGATGGCACACGCAACGCCGATCCCAATATCATCGGGCCGTATGCCAATCTTGCAGGCCTCATCACTCGCATCCTAGTCCAAGGGACTGCTGTGAATGACCCTCCAGCAGATACTGAGTCAGATGACGCCCCTGCTGCTCCGAAGCCAAAGCAGAAGAAGCCAAAAGCTCCAAAAGCTTCAAAGCCAGCCGCTTCTCCCAAGATCGCAAGAGTGAAGCCTTTAGCAACTGCACCTCCTGAAGCCAGTGTGCAGTCAGAAGGCTTATCACGAGTGTCCAAGCCCCAAGAAGCCAAGAAGCCTCAGCCACACACAGGCAAAGAGCTCACAGCTGCTGACATTCTGCGCTGCGAAGCCATTGATCTCTCAAGCGATGAAGATCTTGGAGATGATGCTCTTGAGCAGCTCATCAAGAGCAAGGAGGAGGCTGAAATCTTCAACAATCTGCCTCTGTTTGATGTCGCCATCATCCACAACTTCATCGATGAATGGTTTGACACACCAGACATAAGCTTCAATGATCTGCAGCTACCCATAGGCCTCAGCGTTGCCTTTCAAGGTGCAATTGCTTCAGAACTTGCAATAGCCCAGCGAATTGTAGAACTGAAGCAGAAAATTGATCATGAAAAGGCTCAGTTCAAGAAGCACGTGGCCAAGCTCAGTGTGCAAGAAGTGAAAAACTTCAAGATCATGTTGCACGAGCTGAAAGAACTTCCTGAAGACGCGTGCCGAAGCTCAAGGCTCGCGAGAACGCATGAAGACTTTGGCTGATCGCTGCGTGCAAGCCTACAATGAGGCAGAAAAGCGCAAGGCACTTGGGCGTCCCGGCATTGACCCCAGGATGGCCGCGAAGAAGAAAAAGAAGGCGGCTGTGCCCGAACCTGAAGCGCCAAGGTCAGAAACTGCTCCGATTTGTCTTCCCCGCTGCAACGACTGGCTCGAAGCCAAAGAGTCGATCAACCGCCTCACAGCACAAGAAGACACGGACTGCAGAGGCTGAAGCTAAGAAGAGAAAACATTCTGAAGCCTCTCCTTCTGAACCCATCATCAAGAAGCGCAAGACCAAGAAATCTCGGGCTGCTCCCACAGAGCCCCTGATAGTTGAACCCCTCTGCGTCCGCTATCCTGACACAGATCGTCAGTTGACTGTGCATGAACCCAACACTGAAGACATTCCAGCAGACGAACCCTACGCTGCTGAAGACATTGGTCTCCAAGACAATGTGCAAGGTGATGCAGCCCTTCCTCAGCTTGAGACAAGCGAACAGATCAGTATTGGTCGTCCATTGACGCCAATCACACAAGATGCGTCGTGGGCAGATCGCCCACAGGAGGAAGATGAGCCCCAACCCACTGCAACTCCACGGCGCCTACACTCCGTAGGCTTCGCAAGGGCCAAGGGCTCAGGCTGCTGAAGACATTCCGGCTGCATCAGCCGAAGAGCAAGCAGAAATACCACAAGCTCCAACTCCCCCGCACCAACAAGAAGCAGTTCTCAAGGAGAACGTGCCTGAAGCTGAAAATGTTGAGGCTGCCACAAACAACGCCGAAGCAAATGTGGAGCCCTCCCCAACAACAGCTTCAGAAGACACCGAAGCTACTGCTCCTGAACATTCTGTGCCTGAGTCTGCTGCCGGACCACAATTCAACTATCATATTGCGCACAGGCCCCAGGTCCAGAAGCCGATCCCACGACTACCAAGGTTCCCAGGTCCTGCATCAGCTCCTGGTTCCTTCAACATCAACGGCTTCAGGGCAGATAACACGTTTTTCGACCGCTCCAAGAACCCTTATTCAAGGGAACGGATTGTATCAGATAGGTTCTGGAGCCATCAACAGCGCAGCTATTATTCATGCATCCTTTACAACCAAGGCCGCATCTTTCCTCACAAGCGCCTTGAGGTTGAAGCTGTTGCTGGTCTGCCTGGTCTGGAAGAAGCACTGGATTGCTTCAAGCAAGTGGGTTTGCTGCCATTTATCACTGATGAAGAGCACTGGAACGAAGAGCTTCTGCTCCAGTTCTATGCCACTGTGGCATATCAAAGGCTATAACAGAGATCCGAAGACATGGATTCTGGAGTGGATGACAGGCAATATCCATCATGAAGCCAATGCTTTCGACCTAATTGAGCTTACCGGCCTTCCCACTCCTGGCGAATTCTTTGAAGAAGGGTGCCAACTCCATGCTGAAGCAATTGAGAGCATATTTCAGCGTCCTGAGCCAGATATGAGTCAGATGCTCTCAATGATGAAGCCACTGCCTCCAATGCACCCTATCCAACTAGGTTCTTCGTTGAAGACTTAGAGTACTTGCCCAGAACAATATATCATATCATAAGGCGGACTCTATGGCCTGTAAAGGGACACTCTCGATATGCACAATTGATGGTGCAATGAAGACTCTCATCTTCTGCATTCTTCATGGCAAATGCTTCAATGCACAGGATCTCTTCATCCGTCAATTTGCAGCGTCTGCTTCAGAACTGTTTGGATTAAAGTTTTATGCTCCTTGGGTTATGAGGCTGATCAAGCTTCACTCTGCAATCTCCTATCAACCCTCAGCCCGCAATCATAGGATATTTTTGCCAGATGTGGACACATCTGCTGAAGCAATATATCCAGAGCCGGCCAAGCAACCACTAAGTCTTCAGAATGCAGAACACCAGAGCTTCACTCAAAATATTGAAGGTGTTGAAGCTCTCTCCCGAGTGTATCCAATGGCTGGCACCACACGTGCCCCTGCATCAACTGAAGCCACCAACAGCACAGCTGCAAAGAGACCCAAGAAGCGCGCTCGTGCACTCAATGACAGAGAGCTTCTTGTGGCTCTTCACCAAAAGCAAGATAGGCATCACGACTGGCTCAAGAGGCAGATGAGAAGCATCATGCAAGAACGTCAATCGCATCAGAAATCTGGCAACCAAGAATGCATTTGTCACACACGAGACCTGTCGCCGCACTTGGAAGGGCCTCACCATGATGTGCCCTGAAGCTGAACTGCATGAGGATGGCTTCACAGAGCACTTCAAATTTGACTCCACGCCTCCAAGAAGAGCGGTGATGCGCAGCACACCATCACTTGAAGAGTCAGAGTTCTCTTCTTCTGCTGCCACCGTGTCTGCCCGGATTATTGAAGAAGAAGACGACGCGACATCATCTCCACCTGCTTCAACGCGCGTCGAATCTGCACCAAGCTCGTCTGCACCGACCGCCAAACAACTCCACCGACCCTGCTGCGCCTGGGAACGCGTAGAAACCTCTATGTCTTCAAACCTTTTTGGTCATCACTGACAAAAGGGGGAGAAGCATATGATGTATAGTCTTCAAGCGGGTCACTATGGGCGGGTGCCTTCATATTTTGCTACATTTTGCTTCGTGCTTACAACTCCCTTTTGCTACATTTGCTTCTTGAGTTGTAACACTTAGCCTTGATGGTCGTCTGCTACCTGTTGTCACTCCGTTTTGCGAAGATAAATTCCGCATGTGCGACGATAATTCCGCACTCATCTCATTCTGCAGACGTCCATTTTCCATTATGCATGTCATTATCTTCATATACTTTCACATGCATAGTGGATTGTCATCATAAGTTGAAGTGGATCTCCACAAGTACAACCTGCCATGTGCATTTGCATTCAAGAAGCAAATTACTTATATGCACATCTTCAGGGGGAGCCCTTGCAACTTATGAAGACAATTCCTTTTACAATTTCACAAATTATGTTCCCCGTTGAAAACTTCAACTAGTTTGTCATCAATCACCAAAAAGGGGGAGATTGTAAGTGCATCTAGTGCCACCCCTAGTTGGTTTTGGAGTATTGACGACAAACCTAGTTGAGGGACTAATGTGTTTGTGAGAATTGCAGGAAAACACAGGTAGAAGTCCCTCATTGATTCGGTTTTACTACCAGAGATGACCCCTAAAAATGTACGAAGACATTGAAGACAATGGTGGTTTATGAAGATATTCATATTGAAGACAATGACATGAGAAGACTCCCTATGAAGCTTTTGGAACTCGAAGACCTAGATCCTTCGTAGTTTTATTTCATTCATGTTGTGTCATAGGAACCACCGTACTGTTAAGTGGGGTCGAAGAGAACCAGTCAGAATGACTGAAGTGATGCCTAATTCAAATCCTATGTCTTCGAGCGAAGACTTTGAGAGAAAATCTTGTCCAGAGTCAGACAAGTCAGCTTTACTTGTAGCCCAAGTAAAGTTGCCGTGTGAGTTCAAAATTCGACCGTTGGTACACGTGTCAGTTCCTTAGTGACCCAGGGTCATTTCGGACAGATCAGGTCGGGTTGCCAAGTGGCTATAAATAGTCCACCCCCCACAACCATAAACGGTTGGCTGCTCAGATTTCAGTGCACGGCTTTTGTCGTTTGAGAGCAACCCACCTCGAAGCCTTTGAAAGAAAAATTCCCAGTGAGGAGAAAAGCCCTAACCACCCAGAGCCAGAGTAAATTGGGCATCACTTAAGTCTTCGTGTCTGTGTGATTTGAAGACTTATTACACTTGAGGACTGTGCATCCTCCAGACGGTTAGGCGTCGCGTTCTGAGCATCCAAGAGAAATTGTGGATTGCCAGTGAACGAAGTCTGTGAAGGTTTGGGAGTCTACCTTGAAGACTTACCTGAGTGATTGGGCGAGGTCTGTGTGACCTTAGCTCAAGGAGAAAACGGTGAGGACTGGGTGTCTTGGACTAAGTGTCCTTGACTGGGTGTCCGGGACTGTGTGTCCTTTGGTTTAAATACCTAGCCGCTCCAACCAGACGTACAGTTGTCACAGCAACTGGAACTGGTCCAACAAATCATTGTCTTCAACGTGTCACTGGTTTCATCTTCACTTCCTTTCACTTACAGTTATTCATTGTGAAGCCATTGCATGCTTGCTTTATCTTTTGTCTTCACAACATGAATGTATGATCTGTTCGGCTTCATAACTTCTTCCTACCTGATCCTTATTACACTGAAGCTGTTTGTCATTGCGCTTTCACTCTATTGAATACATGACCATGGCTGGCCTAGTGTAATCTAACTTCCGCTGCATAGTAATAGGCATAATCTTCACTGTTTGTCTTCATAACTCTCACGTTTTGAAGACTTTCATAAAAATCGCCTATTCACCCCCCTCTAGTCGATATAACGCACTTCAGGTCACTTGCTTAGATGAATGCCATAGTCTTTGAGCGTTTGCTTCATCCACAGAAGCTGAGCGCAAGCAAGATCCAGCAGCAATGTATTCAGATTCAGCAGTGGAGAGAGATACACAGTTCTGCTTCTTTGAAGACCAACATACAAGTGATCGTCCCAGAAAGTGACATGTGCCTGATGTAGACTTGCGATCAACTTTGTCACCAGCATAATCAGCATCCGAGAATCCAACCAGATCAAACTCTGAGCCCTTTGGATACCATAATCCTAGAGTTGGGGTGTGAGCCAAATATCGAAGAATTCGCTTCAACAAGTGATGCGACTCCTTTGGTGCCGCTTGAAATCGAGCACACATGCAAACACTAAGCATAATATCTGGCCTAGATGCACATAGATAAAGTAAAGAACCAATCATGGAGCGGTATACCTTTTGATCGAACTCTTTACCATTGTCGTCAGGACCCAGATGATGCTTGGCTGGCATTGGCGTCGTGAAGCCTTTGCAGTCTTGCATACCGAACTTCTTCAGGCAATCTTTGAGATACTTCTCTTGAGATATGAAGATGCCATTGCGTTGCTGTCTTATTTGAAGACCGAGAAAGAACTTCAGCTCTCCCATCATAGACATTTGATATTGCTCTTGCATCATATATCCAAACTCTTCACTGTACTTCTGATTGGTGCAGCCGAAGATAATGTCATCCACATATATTTGGCACACAAACAGTTCACCATCATATGTCTTCGTGAAGAGAGTGGGGTCGAGAGAACCAGGTATGAAGCCTTTGCTCTTCAGGAAGTATTTGAGTGTGTCATACCAGGCCCGAGGGGCTTGTTTGAGGCCATATAGTGCCTTGTTGAGCTTGTATACCATGTCAGGATGTTTTGGATCTTCAAAGCCAAGGTTGTGCAACATACACTTCTTCTTCAATCTGCCATTGAGGAGGGCGCTCTTCACATCCATTTGATAAAGGTAATATTTGTGATATTGCATAGGCCAGCAGTATGCGTATGGCTTCAAGTCTAGCCACAGGAGCAAATGTTTCATCGAAGTCAATGCCTTCCACTTGAGTATATCCTTGAGCAATGAGACGAGCTTTGTTTCTGACAACTTGACCATGCTCATCTTGCTTGTTGCGGTATATCCATTTGGTGCCTATTATGTTGTGCTTCCGAGGATCGGGACGCTTGACCAGTTCCCATACATTATTCAGCTCAAACTGTTGAAGCTCTCTTGCATAGCTTGAATCCATTCAGGTTCCATGAAGGCTTCTTCAACTTTCTTGGGTTCTGTTATTGAGACGAATGCGAAGTGCCCACAGAAATTTGCTAGCTGAGTTGCCCTTGAACGAGTGAGTGGACCGGGTGCATTGATGCTATCAATTATTCTTTCAATCTGCACTTCATTGGCAACGCGAGGATGTACAGGGCGAAGACTTTGCTCTTGCTGATCATTGTCGTTGTTAGAAGGAATGTCTTCAGGCTGAGCATTGTCTTCATGTTGATCAGGTGCTGAGATGATAAGTTCTTCTTCAGGATGAGCTTCAGAAGGTATAATTTCTCCAGTTCCCATTAGCTTGATTGATTCACTGGATGGAACTTCATCTAGCACATTTGGCAGTTGCTCTCTTTGTGAACCGTTGGTCTCATCGAACCGCACATCCACTGTTTCAACCACTTTGTAATGAAAGAGATTGAAGACTCTGTAGGAGTGCGAATCCTTTCCATATCCAAGCATAAAACCCTCATGTGCTTTTGGTGCAAACTTTGAGGTGTGATGTGGGTCCTTGATCCAGCACCTGGCGCCAAATACTCTGAAGTAACTGACATTTGGCTTCTTGCCAGTAAGGAGCTCATAAGATGTCTTGTTCAGAAGCTTGTGAAGATAAACACGATTGATTGTATGGCATACAGTATCAATGGCTTCAGGCCAGAATTTTCTTGGAGTCTTGTATTCATCTAGCATCGTTCTGGCCATCTCAATGAGTGTTCTGTTCTTGCGTTCGACGACCCCATTCTGCTGTGGCGTGTACGGGGCTGAGAATTCATGTGTGATGCCCAAGGTATCAAGATATGTATCAAGGCCAGTGTTCTTGAATTCAGTGCCATTGTCACTTCTGATATGCTTTATCTTGGCGCCATAGTTGTTCATTGCTCGATTGGCGAAGCGTCTGAAGACATCCTGCACTTCAGTCTTGTAAAGGATTATGTGCACCCAAGTATATCTAGAATAATCATCAACAATGACAAAGCCATAGAGACAAGCAGTAGTAGTAAGAGTTGAGTAATGAGTGGGACCGAAAAGATCCATGTGAAGCAGTTCGAAGGGTCGAGTAGTGGTCATGATTGTCTTCGAGGGATGTTTGGCCCTCGTCATCTTTCCTGCCTCACAGGCACCGCATAAGTGATCTTTCTTGAACTTGACGCCCTCGATGCCTATGACATGCTTCTTCTTTGCCAGGGTGTGGAGGTTCCTCATGCCAGCATGCCCGCCTCAGATGCCAGAGCAGCATTCTGAAGCTTTTGCTAGAAGACATACGGCAAGCTGTGGTCCCTGCTGAGAAATCTACCACGTACAAATCATCTTTCGATACCCTTCAACACTAGAGACTTGTCAGATTCCATTAGAACAAGGCAACGATATTTTCCAAATATTACGATCATGTTCAAAATCGCAAAGCATTGAGACAGACATTAAGTTGAAGCAAGGGATTCAAACCAAGCATGACTTTATCCATGTGTTGATCCCTTGAGATTGCAACTCTACTAGACCCAATACCTTACTTTTACCAGTGTCAGCAAATGTGATGTGGCTTCTTGTCGGATGGACGTAAGGTTGAGTCCATAAGAAGGCTTCTTTTGCCAGTCATGTGATTTGTACACCCACTATCAATAATCCATTCTGAAGACGCTGGTGTCGTACCCTACAGTGCAGTTAGGGGGATAGGCTTCACGAAGAGCATTGTGAAGCAAAAACATTTGACGAACCAATGGGTTATAAGCTTAGATCCAGATTAGGACTAATAGGGAGAGTAGCAAGCGATTCAGGAACGAAGTACATAGTAAGACCATTCGGGCATTTGATCTTGCGCCCTACAAGATGTTTAAGGTCCCCAGCAATAGCGTCAGACGATTTTGGTTTTCTGCTGGAGACCTTCCCTGCAAAAGAGAGTTAAGCTTTCTTAGCCACCCACATCTTCAAGGGTGGCTTAGAAGCAATAAGTCTAAGTGCAGCATCTGAGAACTTTGGCTTTGGAGCCCTAGCAAACAGTCTTGCAGGCGGACAATAGTACTCATAAGAATAAGCAGAATAGTTCTTGGTCTTATGAACATGGCGGTTTGATGAACCGCTCTCATATTCATATGCCTGAGTATGGTTTCCCTGCAAAACATTTGCGTTAGTGCGACTCAGGTGAGTCCTCTGTCTGTATGAAGCCTTTGGACCGTATGAAGCCTTTGGTCTGAGGTTTGTCTTCTTCACGTGAGGTGTCATGATGACATTCACAGGAAGATTCTCCAGACACCTTTTCGGAACCCAGATCTTCTTCATAGGCGGTCCATTCCTGCAGTTAGTACCAATGTACCTGGCAAACACTTCACCATTCTGATTCTTAAACAGTTTATAGTTTGCATCAAGGGATTCATCAATGATAATGGGGTTAGCACAAGTGAAGCCAGATAGATTGGATGGATCTGCTGAAGGTTCCTTTGCAGCAACCCACGTGGTTTTGGGGTACTGCTCAGGTTTCCAGTAAGAGCCATCAGCATTCATTTTCCTTACGAACCCAACACCCTCTTTCCTCGGGTTTCGGTTCAGAATCTGCTTTTTGAGGACATCACATAGTGTCTGATGCCCTTTAAGACTTTTGTACATCCCTGTTTCAAGCAATGTCTTCAACCTAGCATTCTCATCAGCAATAGCAGTGGTATCCTCAGCAGAGGGGTTAGTTACCACATCAACAGTTGAAGATATTGCAACAGTAGTAGCAGTAGAACATTCAGCAACAGAAGTAGCATTATCACGCTCAATGCATTTAAGACATGGTGGTTCAAATCCTTCCTGAGCGGAACTGATCTGTTGGCGCGAAGTGACTCGTTTTCCTTTTGAAGATCTTCATGAGCCGCTCTCAATTTCTCAAGATCTTGCTTCCTTTGAAGATAATCATAGGAAAGCTTTTCATGAGTTGTTGAGAGTTCATGACGACTTTCAAGTTCCCATACTTAACGTGAAGATTTTTTATGTCTTCAATTAAGGATTCAGATCGAGTCATTTCAGCACCTAACAGATCATCGCTTCTGTCTAACAGTTTTTGAATATGTTCCATAGCTTTCTGTTGTTCAGTTGCAATTTTAGCAAGTGTTTTGTACTGGGTTTTGAATCACAATCAGAGTCATCGTCACTAGATGTTTGATAGTGAGTAGTGCGTGTGTTTACCTTGGCACCGTGTGCCATGAAGCAGTAGGTAGAAGCGGAGTAGTCCTTGTCATTTGCATCGGTGTCGGTGATGAAGTCATTGTCTTCAGTGTTGAAGATGGACTTGGCAACGTATGCTGTAGCCAGACTTGCGACGCCTGAATCGGACTCCTCCTCAGACTCCACCTCCGCCTCCTCAGAAGCGGACTCCTCCTCTGAATCCATTTCCTTGCCAACAAACGCACGTGCCTTGCCAGATGAGCTCTTCTTGTGTGATGAAGACTTTGAGGAAGACTTGGAAGAAGACTTTGAGTATTTCTTCTTCTTCTTGTCGTCAGAGTCATATTCCTTGCTCTTCTTCTTCTTTTTGTTCTCATTGTCCCACTGTGGACACTCAGAGATGAAGTGGCCAGGTTTCTTGCACTTGTGACATGTTTTCTTCTTGTAGTCGTGAGCAGAAGCTTCATCATTCCTTGAGCTTGATCGGGAAGACTTTCTGAAACCTTTCTTCTTGGTGAATTTTTGGAACTTCTTCACAAGCATAGCAAGTTCCCTTCCAATGTCTTCAGGATCATCCGAACTGCTGTCAGATTCTTCTTCAGATGAGGAGACAGCTTTTGCCTTCAAGGCACGAGTTCGCCCATAGTTTGGACCGTAGATATCTCTTTTCTCAGAAAGCTGAAACTCATGTGTGTTGAGCCTCTCAAGTATGTCAGACGGATCGAGTGTCTTGAAATCAGGACGTTCTTGAATCATCAGGGCTAGGGTGTCAAACGAACTATCAAGTGATCTCAGTAGTGTCTTGACGACTTCATGTTTGGTGATCTCAGTAGCGCCGAGGGCTTGAAGCTCATTTGTGATGTCAGTGAGTCGGTCAAATGTGAGCTGGACATTCTCATTGTCATTTCGCTTGAAGCGGTTGAAGAGGTTGCGAAGGACACTGATTCTCTGATCTCTCTGGGTTGAGACGCCTTCATTGACCTTGGAGAGCCAGTCCCAGACCAGCTTAGATGTTTCCAAAGCACTCACACGCCATACTGTCCTTTGGTCAGATGACCACAGATGATATTCTTGGCAGTAGAGTCCAGTTGAACGAACTTCTTGACATCAGCAGCAGTGACACCTTCTCCAGCCTTGGGAACGCCGTTCTTGACGACATACCATAGGTCGACGTCAATGGCTTCAAGATGCATGCGCATCTTATTCTTCCAGTAGGGATATTCAGTTCCATCGAAGACGGGGCACGCAGCGGAGACTTTAATTATCCCTGCAGTCGACATAGCTAAAACTCCAGGTGGTTAAACCGAATCACACAGAACAAGGGAGCACCTTGCTCTGATACCAATTGAAAGTGCGTTATATCGACTAGGGGGGGGGTGAATAGGCGATTTTTATGAAAGTCTTCAAAATGTGGAAGTTATGAAGACAAACGATAGAAATAAACCTATTACCTGCAGCGGAAGGTAGACTACACTAGGCAAGCCATAGTCAAGTATTCAATAGAGTGAAAGCACAATGACTAATAGCAGCAATGTAGTAAGGATCAGGTAGGAAGATATTGTGAAGCCACACAGAACACGCAGTCACTCAGTGAAGACAAAAGATAGTGCGAACATACAATGACTTCACAAGGAGTAACAGTAAGTAAAGGGAAGGGAAGATGAAACCAGTGACTCGCTGAAGACAATGATTTGTTGGACCAGTTCCAGTTGCTGTGACAACTGTACGTCTGGTTAGGGCGGCTAGGTATTTAAACCTTAGGACACACAGTCCCGGACACCCAGTCCTGAACACGCAGCTCAGGACACCCAGTCCTCACCGTATTCCCCTTGAGCTAAGGTCACACAGACCTCGCCCAATCACTCTGGTAAGTCTTCAAGGTAGACTCCCAAACCTTCACAGACTTCGTTCACCGGCAATCCACAATGTCTCTTGGATGCTCAGAACGCGACGCCTAACCGGCTGGAGGATGCACAGTCCTCAAGTGTAATAAGTCTTCAGATCACACAGACAAGAAGACTTAAGTGATGCCTAATTCTCTTTGGCTCTGGGTGGTTAGGGCTTTATCCTCGCAAGGAATTCTCTCTCAAAGGCTTCGAGGTGGGTTGCTCTCAAACGACAAAAGCCGTACTCTGAATCTGAGCAGCCAACCGTTTATGGTTGTAGGGGGTGGGCTATTTATAGCCACTTGGCAACCCGACCTGATTTGTCCGAAATGACCCTGGGTCACTAAGGAACTGACACGTGTTCCAACGGTCAGATTTCAAACTCACACGACAACTTTACTTGGGCTTCAAGCAAAGCTGACTTGCCCGACTCTGGACAAGATTCGCTCTCAAAGTCTTCACTCGAAGACATAGGTTTTGTTTAAGCATCACTTCAGTCATTCTGACTGGTTCTCTTGGACCCCACTTAACAGTACGGTGGTTCCTATGACTCAACACAGAAGAAAGAGAACTACGAAAGATCTAAGTCTTCGAGCTCCATAGGCTTCATGTGGTGTCTTCTCTTGTCATAGTCTTCAATGTGAATATCTTCATATACCACCTTTGACTTCAATGTCTTCATACATTTTTAGGGGTCATCTCTGGTAGGAAAACCGAATCAATGAGGGACTTCTACCTGTGTTATCCTGCAATTCTCACAAACACATTAGTCCCTCAACTAGGTTTGTCGTCAATACTCCAAAACCAACTAGGGGTGGCACTAGATGCACTTACAGTCCCTTAACCTATAAGTCTTCAATACACCAAAATCACTAAGGGGCACTTAGATGCACTTACAATCTCCCCCTTTTTGGTGATTGATGACAATATAGGTTAAATTTTCAATGGGGATAAACATATGAAGTGTAAATACTGAATTGAGGAATTTGATTGCAAGATATAGAAGAACTCCCCTGAAGATGTGCATAGTGAGGAATTGCTTTTGAAGCAATGCACACTTTGAAGAGTAGAATCATGGAGATCTCCCCTATATCTTGTAATTCATACACGCATTTAACTATAATATGAAGAATTTGAAATGCATGATGAAATATGGTGACTGATGTAATTCAGCATGCGTGCATTAACATTAATGAGGAATAAGCATGCAGAAAACACAGCAAAAGTATCAGGCCACCATAGAGTTTAAGATTACAACTCGATCCAGCAAAGTCTTCAA
This sequence comes from Triticum urartu, assembly GCF_003073215.2. Taxonomy (NCBI): domain Eukaryota; kingdom Viridiplantae; phylum Streptophyta; class Magnoliopsida; order Poales; family Poaceae; genus Triticum; species Triticum urartu. The sequence goes on along the minus strand of NC_053027.1, from coordinate 168,721,565 downwards.
AAGAATGAGAGTTGTAACTTAGAAAAAACGCCCATATAGGTAGACCCGCTTGAAGATACTAACTCAAATTTCTCCCCCTTTGTCATCGAATGACCAAAAGGTTGAAAATGAGGACTAACGCCCCTGAAGAATATCAAGTTGATGGAGGAGCGCCAGCGTTGTTGGGGTCGTTTGTCATTGTAGGGCCTGCCGCAGTGTCGTCCAAGTCTTCATACTCGTCGGTTTCCGCGATGAAGAAATATGAGCTGGTCACCAAAGAAGGAACCTTGACCTTCTTGAATTTCTTCGGTGGAGGTGCAGACCAGTCAAAATCTTCCTTGAGACCCATTTTCTTCAGATCTTCTTCACCATACAAGATGTGATAGACATCCCAGGTGCGACCGAAAACTTCATGGAGGTAGTAATGGTTTTTCTTCACTGCATTATGTGTAGCAGTCATGTTGTGAAGAATAGAACCAAACTGACGCTTAACCCATTTATGGTTTCGATTCACCTTCTGGTGAAGTGTAAGTGCATCTAGTGCCCCTTAGTGATTTCGGTGTATTGAAGACTTATAGGTTAAGGGACTAATGTGTTTTTGAGTGTACACAGGTCTATAAGTCTATGAGGAGTTTAATATTTACAGAGAAAGTCGACCCCTAAAAATGAAGTTCTTCGACTGAAGACTTTGGATTTCTGAAGACTTTGTAAGTGAAGAAATTGGTGCAATCCTGAAGACTTGGTATTCATTCGAGGAACATGAAGCATGAAGACTTTTGTTGTTCGTAGTTTCATTTTCTCTTTCTTGAGTCATAGGAAACACCGTACTGTTAAAGGGGGTCGAGGAAATACTAAGGAAAAATTTCCAATGTGATGCTCAACTCAAAATCCTACACCTACCAATCCCTTCGAGTGAAGCCATTGGAAATCTCATACAGTTCAGTCAATTCTTCTTCAGTGACAGAGACGAAGTTCTTCTGGTCTCTGAGGAATTTGTTCTGACTGAGGAGTTAGGAATTCGCCAGTGCGGATTGCCTACACAGTGAGGAACATGATAGCCCTGAGAATTTGATACTCAAATTTTCCGACCGTTGCTGTGCTAGTGCCAGCTGTCCCAAAATATCTACCCACCTAACGGTCATATCATTGAAGGGCATTTATGTCTTATCATGTCGGGTTGCTCCCTAGGCTATAAATAGCCGCCCCCTACAACCACTAGCTGGTTGGCTGCTCTGAGAGAAACTGACACTTGTCATTTGAGAGCATCCCATCCTCCGAGGACTTTGAGCGAAAATCATCAAGTGAGGAAAACCCAAACCCAAACACCTACAAACCCCAAGTGATTGAGCATCACTGAAGAGATTGATCCTGCGTGGATCCGACGCTTGTTACCTTTGAAGACCGTGCTTCTTCAGACGGTTAGGTGTCAAGGTCTAGAGCATCCAAGAGGAATTGTGGATCACCGAGTGACCAAGTTTGTGAAGGTTCGGAAGTCACCTGAAGACTTACCACGAGTGATTGGGCGAGGTCTGTGTGACCTTAGCTCAAGGAGAATACGGTGAGGACTGTGTGTCCTCAGGTTTAAATACCTAGCCGCTCCAACCAGACGTACAACTAGACAGCAGTTGGAACTGGTCTACCAAATCATTGTCTTCACCAAGCTCACTGGTTCTATTTCCTCAACTCTTTCATTTCCTCATAACTGTGT